>NW_016160132.1:39219-51226 GCF_001687245.7 Rhagoletis zephyria | reverse complement strand
AAAGTAACAGAAATAAACAATAATCAAAACAAAACGCCAACCACAAAAGCAACAGACGGAACAAAGCGATATCACAGTGTGACGTACATTCCTAAGTTCTACCAACAACTTGACCACGAAATAAACACCAACAACCCTAATATAAGATTAGCATACCGAACCAACTACACACTATCTTCGATATTCACACGAACAAAAACACCGATCAAACCCCACCAACAAAACAACGTGGGATATGAAATCACATGTAAAGGCAGCAAAAACGAAAACTGCAACAAAGTTTACATAGGGACAACTAAGCGAGCATTAGGCGTTCGCCTTTCAGAGCACGAAGCCGACATAAACAAAAAGAAGAACAGCACAGCATTAGTACAACACGTACTTACCAGTGGTCATACGGCTGATCTAACTAACGTTAATATATTGGACAAGGAGAAGAGGGAACGGGCAAGATACACAATAGTGAGTTTGCGTATACTGCAAAAAAGGGAAAAAACAATCAACAAGAAGGAGGACACGGACGATATCGCGGCTGCTTACATGTTATGTTTGTAGCGAATATTTAGTTTGACGAAATTACCACAGATGGATGGTAGCAATACTTTATGGTTTTCAATATATTTAACGTTTTTGTGTTTTTTATATGTTTTTTAATGTATTTAACGTTCTAATGTTTTTTTATATGTATGTGCATTTATGTGAGACCAATTTAACCTAAGTGTACATATAAGTCATGCGATAAAAAATAAGTTTAAAAACCTGTGATTGTGTTTGTTTTCAAAACAGAACATATTTTTGTTTACCAATCTTTAACTTTTATTTGTACAAAAAAACTCATAATTTCTATTTTAAATAATCTTGTTTTTTTGTTGATATGCTAAGGTAGTTAGCGAAACGTTGGGCAAAGAAGTGGAGAAAAAGTGTTTTGCTTGCACATGGAGAAGTAGATCGTAGCCTACAACAATACCAACATATAACAAAAACTCGATCAAAAGCTTACAAAGATATTATAAAAACAAGAATATTTTAAATATAAATTTTTGCGAAAAATATATGTATAATGTGAAAAAATACCTATAATTTTTGGATATATATACATATATATGTATAAAGGCTATGTTAATTAAATATTTAAATGTGGTAACAAAGAGTTAACTCCAATACACAAAAGCAATAAAAATAGAGGATAACATATTGTAAAGTGGAGTATTCAATTGATCGATATTCGCACAACCAGGAACTTTTAATTAGAAAACAATGCCGATGTTCAAGCTTTCAATGAATGATCTTATGAAGGATGCACACAGAGTGCATGAGTTCAAAGGTGATGGTTCATATGCTGAAGTAGATGTTATATTGTCGATGCTGTATACAAACCCGATTGATGTGAATACATTTTCCGAACGGTCATTCTTAATAAAATACAAGGTAAAGCGTTACATGCTAGTAGAACAGAACACAGAAGAGAAGATGCAAATTGGACTACAATTAAGGCAATCCTAATTCAATATTTTGGTATTAAGGAGTCATATAACCAACTTTATCAAGAGCCATATTACTATACATTACACATCCACATACACATCAGACATTGGCAAAGGGTGCTGTTTTTGTGACTTTAAGCCTACTCACGTTAAAAACGGAGGACGAACGAACACCACCGCAAAGCGTGCTGTCTTGCAAAAAATACAGCCACCACAAGTGAACGATGCTTATAACAGCTCATACTGATATTGACTTCGGCAAATCTGTACTCCGAATGATCGTGCACGAAACCAGCAACCGCCGTATTTGATCGACTGCCAAAAGCACGATACTGCTTTGGACGGTTGCCGAAAGCATGACAGCTTATGTGAAAGACTGGCGAAGGCAAGATGCCGCAGTTAGCTAACTTGATTTGTTGCAGAAGTCAAACCGCCGCCTTTGGTTTGTTGCTGAAGGCGCGTTTGACGTGTTGCCGAAGTGATGATACTGTAGTTCAAAAACATTCAAAGACACTTGCTTGTTTGAAATGAAGCATTGATATGTACATACATACATACTTACGTACGTATGCATATTCACAACTAGCCAGCAGTGAGCAATGCAATTGAATGGTAGACGCGCTATAAATACATACATACATGCATACGAGACGATAAATTACCCTTTACCACATTCGTCGTCATTTCAGCAACAAGTCAGATGATTTTCAGCAACAAGTCAGATGATTTTCAGCAACAAGTCAAATGGCTTTCAGCAACAAGTCAGATGATTTTCAGCAACAAGTCAAACGACTTCTGCAACAAATGATGACTCTCATGTTTTCGGAGCCGTTCAACTGCCACGTTTGCTGGTTTCGTGCACGATCATTCAGAGTACAGATTTGCCGAAGTCAATATCAGTATGAGCAGTTATAAGCATCGTTCACTTGTGGTGGCTGTATTTGCAAGACAGCACGCAATGCGCTCGTGTTCAGTCATCCTCTAATTTCGTTTAGGTATCGATACTACTAAGCCAACGCCGCTGCTCAGTCATACAAAGCAGCGGTATTGAATGAGTATGAACAGTTGACGATCAACTAATGCCATTCCCTGATACACATACACTATTATACATTTTTATTAGACACCCTATCAAAACTAAATGAAGAATTGGAATGTACTAGAAGCAAACCTTCAGAATTTAGCCCTTTATATACAGAAACCGGCCGCCGTGGTGTAGTGGTAAGCAGTGCGCGCTTCCACTCCGCAACGCCTGGGCTCAAACCCTGGTCAAAGCAACATCGCAAAATATAGAAAAAAGGTTTTTTATTAACAGCGGTCGTCCGTCGGCAGGCAAAGGCAAACTTCCAAGTGTATTTCTGCCATGAAAAACAGCTTCTCATAAAAATACAATCGCGGTTCGGAGTTGGCGTAAAACTGTAGGTCCCTCCGCTTTGTGTGACAACATCAAGGCGCACGACGCAAATCAGAGGAGAAGCTATGACTTATATACAAAACCATTATTTTACGAACATTTTTAAATAATATTGTTGCCAATTTAGATTCTGTTATAATTAACAGAAATGTGACAACATTGAGAGAAGACTTTAGTTTATTAGAAAGTGAAGGCCTGATTCGCAATAATGGTAATATTGGTAATGGTATGATTATAGAAGATAACTATACTATATAAAACATAAAAAATATGCGCATGTAAATTATAATAACAAATGCCATTCGAATGAACCAGTTTTTCAAAACGGCAAATATCAACAGAATTTTAATTCCTGGCCAATACAGAATATTAATGATTCACGTCAATTTAGGTTTTAAAATTTTATTCAATACCAACGTAACAATAGTAGAACTGCAGAAGAAATGTAGTGGAGCCAATGGGTACAGATTATGTGGAAGTGGACGAAGTAAAGAAAACGAAGTGTAAAATTTTCATGCAATGTCCTCAAGGGAACATTACCAGTAGTATAATTAACTATAAGAGAAGACAAAATTTTATGTTTAATACTGATACTGGCTCATCCACTTCACTTATAATGAAAATTTGTTACCCTCTAATAAAAGACCTCCACTTAAAATTCCTTTGAAATTTAAATCTCTTAATAGTGAAAGTAAAATAGAATTTGAAATAATTACTGACTTACCTAAATAATTTAATAAAAATGGAACAATGTCATGGAAGTTGACACATTTTGAAGGGACAACTTTTGGCGCAAGTCTCGGACAAAGTATTTTAAAACCTCTTAAAGCAATTATATATAGAAAAGGATAATATTATTATAAATAATGGTATAATTGAGTTTAAAAAGAAATATCCGTTTAAATTAGGAGAAATTCATCAACTAGACATGATTAATTTAAATGAAAAATTTACTATACATTTATATGAAAATTTGAATTATGAAAAAAAAAGTTCGTTAAAAAATATTCTACATAAATATCAGGATTTAATTTACACTGAGGGTCAGCAATTAACTAATACAAATATTATACAACATGAAATAAAAAGAACTACCGATAGACCAATTTATTGAAAAGTTTATAGATATCCGCAAATACACGAGAGGAAAATAACCAAGCAATAATTGAGAATTTAAGACAGTATAAATCACAAAAGGGTTATTTCAAAGTTCTGATAACGGATAATGAGTTTAAAAGTGTAAATATAAGAGATTACATAAGGACAGAGAATGTAAGTTTACATTTGACAAAAGCGAATAATCATACGGGTAACGCCGATATTGAGCGGTTACATAATACACTAACAAAAAAATTAGAATTCTAAATATTGAAAAGAAATGGATTATGGAACTTTAAAGAAAAGTTAAACAAAGCAATTGAATATTATAACAACTCATATCATTCCATTACCAAAGAAAACCCAATTAGCGTAGAATTGGGAAATTGTAATAAGAACAATGTACATATAAATATTATCAACGAAAAAAGAAGATGTTTAAACAAAAGAAATTTGAATAGAGAAAATTATGCAGAATAAAGAAAAGAAGGCTATATCAAAAATTATAAAAATTTTCCACATAAAGAGCAATCAAAATTTATAAAAGATGATATGCAATATGTACAAATTAAAAATATTAAACGGAAAAATAAGTATGCTGGTAAATTTAACGTCCAAAACATGAATTTAGCATAAACATAATATACATTATTATGCATCAAAATATTTAATTGCTGTTAAAATACATTTATTGGTAAATTTATTATGGATTTAATCGTATCACTCAATTTTGTTTTTGGTTTATCATGACATATCATACATTTTAATGGGGGGAAGTTATGTATTAGCATTACCATCACTCTGTTATACTACATTATTAAATACTTTTAATTAATTAGGGTATGATTAAGTCATAACAACAACAATATTATTGAGTGTAATCAAGGTATAGTATTAAGTAAGTTATATTATAGTTTATAAACAGTACTGCTTACTTTTATTTCTGTAATTTTAATAATCTTAATTGTTTTTCAATGTCTGTCAAGTTTTTTCAGTCTTTAGATTCATGTTATAATAAAAATATTTCAAACTGTTAAGCTACGATTCCATTCGTTCAACTATTTAACTCGCGCTAAAAAAACAGTAAATAGTTTTAAATGCTTTAATCAGAATCTGCTCCATTTGAAGAATCGACTTCCGACTCGGGACAAATTTCGCTTATCTCCCGTATATTCCTGAAATCCTGATTTCGAGATTCCCGGGTTTCCTCGGAATATGATTTTGTGAACGCCGACATGTAATACCACGTATAAAATTGTATGTATACAAAGCTCTGCTGTGCCGATCGCATACATTCTTCTTCTTATTTAGCACTACAATCAAAAAGCTTCTGCAATTGCGCCAGTTGCTCATCCCATTATGGTCTCGGGCGCCTTTGCTTTCGTTGTCCACCCATGGGTACGGAATCGAAGGATCCTTTCGCCGGAGCGTCGGTGTATTTTTATGCGCTTAACTATGTCCATGCCTTTAAAAACCTCATACGTTTCGTCATTCCAATTTCTCTAATGCCCGCCGTCTACGGGAACAGGCTCATAGATCTTGCGTAGAATAGTTCTCCCGAAAGCACCCAAAGCCTTCCCATCTTTTCTAGACAACGTCCACGTTTCTGCGCTATATTGAAGAATGGGCATGACGAAATACTTGTAGAGCGTGATTTTTGTTCGTAGCGAGAGAGGGCTCTGCTTTTCAATTGGCTACCCAGCACAAAGTTGCACCTGTTTACGTTTTCAAATTTGTATGGAACGTTTTATTTTTAAAAACGTTTTGACCAAGGTTTTGCACCTACAATATTTATTTTAGTTTTGAGAAAAAAACATCCTCAATTCATATTCTAAAATGTATATTTTAGTTTTTAAAATGAACATTTTCAAATCTCTTTTTAAAACGATCGTTTGACAATTGGAAATTCTCATATTCAGATCAGATTCTAAAATTTTTATTTTATATACCAAAATATGCGTTTTCAAATATGATTTTGAATTTCTATTTTGATTAAAACACAAGGTCATGAAATTTAAAACTATACATTGTCATACATTTATTGATATATGTACATATGTAGACATACTTACATATGTATTAATTAGTAACAAAGTTTAATAACTGAAAGATATGTACATATTCTGGATTTTCCTCCACGGGCCTTGATAATATTGATTAACGCTGGTTAGATCCTGTAATATACATAGAAAAATTTACAATGATTATTAAACAACCGATTAGAATTTGTTTTTGTAAGCAAGTCTTACCAAAGCTTTTCGCTAATCAAAAAAAGGCGTGAGTACTAGGTACTCATGAAATTTGATGTGTATACATATGCGAACGGCAAAGCATAAAAGTACGTTTACATATAAATATAATCTCAATCAAAACTGGGTAGCTGTCAACTTGGTTGTGCTTGCTATTCACACAACTCGAGGAAAAGTTAAACTTCTTCCCTGTGCCACCGTGGTCACTGTTTTGCAGCACATATTAGGCCATTTAAATATATTGATAACTGAATATTTTATTAAAAATACCTTTACAAACCTATTTTCCTTACTAGCGTAAATTTTTGTTTACTTTAATATTTGACATTCCTCCTCTTCTTCGCAAGTATAATCGATAAAACTAAGTTGGACACCAAAAAGTTATCGGTTTAATCTGAGATATTTTTAATTATAACTTTGCATGGCTAATCTCTTTTTCTAATAACAGATTAGGGAGTTAAGCTAGAAACTTAGGATAACCTTTTTATATGTAAAGCTATTATTAAGCGTTTCAGTTACATACATACAAATGTAGGTTAGGTTAGAAATTAAACATTAATTTCACTTAATTTTTCTGATTTAATTTTTTTTATTCATTTTCATTTTTAATTATTTTAATACATGAAATTATCGGTATGATTGATAAAATATACTTGTATATACTTGTGACTCAAGGCCGTTAAAATATCTTGGAAACAACGCATCAGTTCTTGTTTTTGAGCTTATAGTTTGAGCATTTCTATTTGTATATATTCCTAAATTTACCATAATAGACTACTAAACCTATGCCTAAAACCATCTACGAATATCAAAACCAGGGCATGAATCACGTATGACGACATTCGTCTGAACGATATCGTGTCGAGATTGTCTTACTTCATAAAAATCAAAAATTGTTTGATCGTTTGTGCGATATCGTCAACTCGATTCCAGTTTTGCTTCACGTAACAGTAACAGTAGTCGTCATCGATTCGCCAACAGTTAGCGAGTGGCGAAACGAACGAATACAATGAGGTACAACCAAACTCGCAATCGTCTATCCGTGCTAGCTAACTTTGTTGTTGCTTTCACATGCAAAATTTTTCGTTAAGCGACCGGAAATCAAACATAGCAAGCAGCGAAGTGGCGAATCGATGACGGCTATTAACACGTAACCGCAACACAAATGCATAAATCAGTGTTTTGACAACATCGTTTTGTCAGTATCGTTTGAACGACTATCGTTTCAAAGTTACGTGATTCTTGCCCAGTTGCAACAAATGAGTCCATACATATTTATGTACATACATAGGTACAAAGCCGTATGCATGTGCGGAGTTTAAATAATCGGAAGTAATAATCAATTGTAGCGCATTTCCTCTTACTATGCATATGCCTAAATGTATGCAACCATTTGGCAAGCAGACACAGGGTGCTTCTAATGAAAATAAAAATTGTATGCTGAAATACACATGCTAAGCCCTTCGAAATTTTGTGCTGGGATATACGTTACAGATTCGCAAATTTTACCCCTACCGAAACCAAAGATGTATACACATCAAAAGGGTACCGTATCAGCAACGTTCCTTTCATTAAGTGGCGTAACGATATCATATTTCCGCATCTTTTGCTATGTATGTATGAATGTAGCTTGAATCATCTGCACACAATTTTTCCGACAAATAATGCAAACAGATGAAAAGTACTTCAGTTTTATAAGTAGCTTTGAAAATTCTAATACTAACCATTTTCGTCTTAAACCATTCTCATGTTGAACTGAAACGAAATTTTCATTTTTATTTTAAAAGTGTTTCGTTTTACTTTTCTGGTTGGAAATTTTGTCGCACTACAATTTGTAGGAACAATATTCTAAAACGTTTCATTTTAGTTTTCAAAAAGGCACATTTTTGGAGTAATTTTTTTCATTTCAAATGTTCTCCTCAGTCGAAAGACAAAATATGATATAATGTTCGTTCTTATTTTGCGAAAATTACGTTTTAAAGTCTGTTAAACAAGTAGTGTATTTTTAATTTTGTATGAAGTAAAATTGTTTCAAAAATGTTTGTTTTACAATTTGTTTTGAATACATGGGTTTTACCTGAATCATTTTCTCTGTGTAGGAAGACAAAGTCCCTCACTGTTTCATAGTTGTAGGAGCTACTTTGTATTGTCCTCGTTCACCGCTACACCAAACCCTTTAGCTTCTTTTCTATACTAGAAAATGCTGCGGTTATATTCCTTTGTTTCAGATCGACGATGTCGATTCCACACGCCAGCAGCACTGTTCTTTTGCTGATCGGCGCACGAGAAGGAATCGCCTTGTCTAAAGCTACGTTTGGTCTCTACTAAGGCATCTAGAACCGGGATTCGGAATCCCGTGAGTCCCGAGCCCTCGGGATTCCGGCATCTCGGGATATAATTTAATTTAGTACCAAATTAAAATACAAGGACATTCAGACACTGTAATGGCATACAAGAATTATAAAATGCAACCCTACAAATAATCAAATAATATATGTATTACAGTTCTAACACTACTATTATTCTATGTTATAACATATATACAGAGTTGCCAGGTTGACGTTTTTAACGTCATTTGGACGTTTTTTGTATCCTGTTGACGTTTGGACGTTTTTTGTGTAAAAAATTACGTTTTTTAACTTCCCAGTAATTTTTCTCTGTTACTAGATTTTGTAAGTAAAACTGATTTTGAATTATTTTCTTAATAAATCTTTACAAGCTTTGTGTTTTGCAGCAGCTGCTTCAAAAGATATTTATTTTTGGACACAGATGTCTTAAATATGATGCATACCATGCGTTTTTTTGATTATTGGACTAAGGATCACGTGTCAAAGGCTGGTTGTGTAAACACTTGAGGTTACGAGGCTTATTATAATGTTTGCAATTGCACATTAAAAGCCAAATCAGGAAGAGCTGATCTCTTGCAACACGCACGCTCGCAAAAGCATCAAAAAAAAGTCAGAAGAAAGTAGGCGACTTTTTAAGACTTCATTGAAAATTTAATAAGGTACTAAAAAAGTACGCAAAGTATACAATTAGAAGTAAAATATGTACTATTAATTATGTAATGCGATCAAGCATACATGTTGCAACCCTACAAATCACCTTATATGAATTCGCCTAAGGTAATAGATTACAAATATAAATTTACGATATTGATGCAACCCTGTTGTATCGGCGAAAGCAGCTAACTTAAAGTCTTTTAGTGAAAATAAAATTAGCGGCATTATTCCGCGTACCCTCAAATCGAACAGTCAGGTCTTGTTTTAATTTTATATTTGGGTAATTGCTGGTTACCAGCGTTGGCCGGCAACAGAGCCAGTGGAGCACCAGGGCTCCGCGTGAAGTTAAGCGCCTGCAATTGCAGCAGCACTGCCTAATACGGCAGCACCGAGGGAGCGCTAGGGCTCCATGCAAGAGCGAGCGTTGGCCGGCAACAGAGCCGGAGGAGCGCTAGGGCTCCACATCTTTACCGAGTGAGTGCAGGGGAACAAACAAATTAATTANTTTCCTTATATATACTTATGTACATACTAACATACAGTTACATAATTAAAATTGTCAATATATACTTTATCATATACATATGTACATACTTGTGTTACTGTTTCTAATGGAATTTCAGAAATACAGTCGCGTTCAAATTATTGGTATCAAACCAACCTTCCTTTTTCAAGTGTTCTATAACTTAAAGTTTTTCTGACCTTCATACATGATTTTTCTTACATTTTCGAATTACACTAGCATGTAAAATGTTTCCACGCAGCTTTTCTTAAAATTTAACAATTTAAAATTTTTAATAAACAGTGCCTTGCAAAGTGCTTAACGAAAACTTTTCCAAAANTACAGTCGCGTGCAAATTATTGGTATCAAACCAACTTTCCTTTTTCAAGTGTTCTATAACTTAAAGTTTTTCTGACCTTCATACATGATTTTTCTTACATTTTCGAATTACACTAGCATGTAAAATGTTTCCACGCAGCTTTTCTTCAAATTTAACAATTTAAAATTTTTAATAAACAGTGCCTTGCAAAGTGCTTAACGAAAACTTTTCCAAAATGTTTAATTCAAATTTTGATATTATCAAACAAACATTTTTTTTTTTTCTGTGCTTCGCCGAGTGAGTGCTAGAAACTTTTTTTTGAAATTTTGTATAAAATCAAACTCATCGATACANTAGTTGCGTACAAAATCCAACATCTTTTTGCCATAATTTAAATAAATCAAAATTTTTTTTTGTTAACATTTATGCCGGGTTTGTCAAATGCCAGATTTTGATACTGCATTTAAAGATTTGCGTACTCCTTTTGCAAAAGTTACAAAACGCGTGTTACAAAGTCGTCCTATCTCAACAAAAGAGGGCAAGTTAGAGGAATATAAAGAATCTTTAATAAAAAGTTATAACAACATTTTAATACTAGTAAATTCGCACTTCAAACAAAGGGTTAAGCCAAAGTCATTAATTGAAAGTTTATCGCGGTGTAGAGAAAAGCTACTTAAGTGTTTTTATAAAATTGGTTGCAAAATAAAAGTACCAGAAGATTTCGACGAATTAATTACAGAAAACATTTGTATTCGGACGCAGATTCCGACGAAGAATTTGCTGACGCACGATCAACTGGCACCCTTGAAGTTTATAGTATTAAAAAGAGTCGTTCCTTGTCTTTTCTGGAAGATTTTTTGGGATTCGACGACCCCCCTTACGTAACCACTAGCTCACCAAATATTAACTTCTTTCAAAATACCAACGCAAAAATGGCAACACCTGAGCAAAAGAAATCATTTATAAGTTTATGCGCATCGATTATAAGGGAAAATTATAGTGGTGATCCGCTATCACTTGCCTCGTTTATTGATAAAATTACCCTTATTGAAGAATTATCAGACGAAAGCCTCACTACAACATTTATTGCATTTTTGAAATCCAAACTTGAAGGTAAAGCTCGCGAGTCCCTACCAACGCAAATAAGCTCAGTTAGTCAAATTAAAGAAGCGCTGTCAAACAAAATAAAACCAGATAACTCGAAAGTTTTCGCTAGTAAAATTGCAGCTTTGAAAGTGCATAACAACAATTATTCAGATTTTACGAAACAGGTAGAGGAGCTCGCAGATTCCCTGGAGCGTTCGCTTATTATTGAAGGAATGACACAAGCGAAAGCTCACGAGATGGCAGTTGAGCAAACAATAAATGTTTGTAGGCTCAACAGCCGTTCAGATATGGTAAAGTAAATACTAGCATCGTCAACCTTCAGCGACTCGAAAGATGTTGTAGCGAAGATGATTGTGGAGCACGACAATATAATAAAAGAGCGGCAGGTGTTGGCTTTTAGGTCACGTCCCATACGGACAAATAATTTTCGAGGAGGTTATAGAGGCAGCAATAACTACAGATATCACAATAACAACTTTAGGTTTAACGGCAATTCAAATAGACCCAGCGGCAATACTAGCTATCGAAACAACAATCAGAATAGGAATAATAGTTTCAGTAATGGACAAAATAACTACAATAATAGTAACAACAGTCAGGCTTCAAGCAGTAGAAATAACAATCAAACGCGTTCAAATTCACGAAATTCTGCCAATGTTCGGACTTTAAACGCCGAAGCCCCTCAGGCGCGAACACTGGGGGAGCTAGACTTAAATAACTAACGACTTTTACAAACGAAAAATCCATTTACTGCCTAAATCTCAACTATTCCGATTTCATTGAAATAAATTGTAGTGATTCTCACAAACAATGCACTTTTTTAGTAGACTCT
>NW_016160132.1:16328-37235 GCF_001687245.7 Rhagoletis zephyria | reverse complement strand
CAACAACAAGTTCTGTATTTGATAACAAACTTTCACCATTTGAATTAGTATTCGGTAGAAAAGCAATTTTACCAACCGAATTACAAAATGTAAAAATTGATCCGATATATAACATCGATAATTATTCGAAAGATATCAAATACAGAATGCAAAAATCACACGTGCTTGCAAAAGAACTTATTAACAAACATAAAATTCGAAGCCAAACGGTATATAACAAGACCGCGCGTCCGTTAATTGTTAATTTAAATGATACGGTCTTAGTTCAAAAGGAACCACGCGATAAACATACAAACATATATGAGGGTCCATATGTCATAACAAATATTGACGGAGTCAACGTAACAATTTTCGACAAAATCAGAAAAAAAGGAAAAACAGTACACAAAAATAGAATCTATAAAATAAAATAAAACAAATTTTCTTATATATGTAAATACGTATGTATAATTATTTCTAATTTTTCTTTTATTACAAAAAAAATTTACAAAAAAATACCAAAAATCTGAAATCTACAAATTATGAAATCTAGCTCAAAAGAAAAAAAAACAAACAAAACAAACTTTTATAAGTATTCATAATATATTTTTCCATAAAACTGTATATTAAGAATTTTTCACAAAAATATGAATTGGATTGTTAAACCAAAAAGCATTTTTTCATGCATTGTTAAAATCAAATTTCAAAAATCTTTCAACAAATACTATGTATATATATATATATATATATAAGAAACTTGAATTTCCATTTTTTCATATCCAATTAAAACATATTTATGTATATTAAATAAACTCATAAGTCATAGTTACTTATCAATAGCATACTTATCTTTATTTTACAATACTATACTTTGCCAATTTTACAAATATTAATAAAAATAAGTCATATTAATTAAGTAAATACAAAAGCTTTTATTTAAATATTTACCATAACTTAAATTGCTATGAACGAACGAATATAAGGGGGAGGAATATTCCTCAATCAAATCCAAATTCGTTCCTTCAAAACAATTTAATTCTAACTATAAATTTTGGGGCAAGAAGAATATGGCAAAATTGATCACCTTGCCAAATTCTTCTTTTCCCAAGGAGGGTGATGTAATGCGATCAAGCATACATGTTGCAACCCTACAAATCACCTTATATGAATTCGCCTAAGGTAATAGATTACAAATATAAATTTACGATATTAATGCAACCCTGTTGTATCGGCGAAAGCACCTAACTTTAAGTCTTTTAGTGAAAATAAAATTAGCGGCATTATTCCACGTACCCTCAAATCGAACAGTCAAGTCTTGTTTTAATTGTATATTTGGGTAATTGCTGGCTACCAGCGTTGGCCGGCAACAGAGCCTGTGGAGCACCAGGGCTCCGCGTGAAGTTAAGCGCCAGCAATTGCAGCAGCACTGCCTAATACGGCAGCACCGAGGGAGCACTAGGGCTCCATGCAAGAGCGAGCGTTGGCCGGCAACAGAGCCGGAGGAGCGCTAGGGCTCCACATCTTTACCGAGTGAGTGCAGGGGAACAAACAAATTAATTACAACCTTCGACAATTATATGTGAGTTTGCAATATATTTGGTGTTTTAATGGAAATACTAAACAATACATGAAAATATACATTTATAATTGTCATTTCCTGAACAAATATAGAATATCGTCCGTTCAGCTATGCAAAAACGAAAAATGCAGATCAGTAGAACTTTTTACGCTCATTTCAACCATGCCAAAATTATTCGGCGCGAGTAAAAAATAAAGACGTTAAGGTTAAATTTAAATATTTTAAATATAATGGCCCTATTGTGTATGGCGAGTGATAGCTGATGGGCAACGGTATACTAAAATTCGCATTACGTATGGCTACTGGCTACTGAATCTAGTAACGGAATTTTCCGTTTCCCGCTTCGATGATTTTGTTATTTGTTCACATAAATTGTTCAACGCATTAGAGCAAAGTTGCCAATTACTGGGAAAAGTTCATGTAAAAAAAGTAAATACAGATATTTTCAGCTCTTTTCTTTATACTGAGATTAATCGCTATACATAATACAAATTACGATACCGGTAGCCATGGCTACTAGACCAGCAACTAGACCCCAGTCGCCATAAATAATAGGGCCATTAATATCGTATGAACTACAAAACCGATTAAAATACTGATGACGTCTCCATATATTATATTTATATGCTTTTTTTATATCTCCAAACCAAAATCACTAAAAACGAACAAATGTTATAATTAATGGCAAAGAAATTTATTCTATTAGAAGTATCAGTTATTATCTTTAATTTGATAGGCATATTTTATCATAATCTACTTTTGGGTCTCAAGAATTTAGTGATGATAAAAAATATAAACAAACAAGGCAAATAAACCTCTTATATATTCTTTATTTTTAAACTGCGCCAAATAAATTTGGTATCGTCCGTATCAATCGGCGATTATGATAATTTTATTGTTAAACGGTCGCTATTCTAGACTTGTTCCAGAAAATTACGCAAACGAAGGTGATGCCAACGAATAGTTAGTATGAATAATTTTTGGTTTTACTACTCATATAACTAGAAACTGTAGAGTAAGCAACATTGTGCACAAGTAAAGGAGCCGATTTTATGTGTGGGAACGAGAAAGCTGTTTTATTACAAAACCTTAAACCTTAAAACCTAATATTCATTCATGGCATGGAACCATGTCGCAATAAACAGATGAAGTAATAAAACGGCTTTCTCGCTTTATTTTCTGACATTCGGCTGCCTTATAGTCACATTTTATAGGCAAATTTTCAAATAAAGCAGTGGCACCTGGTAAATTCCACTATGGGTGGGATGCATGCAATAACACCATACACAATAATTCCCTTTACTTGGGTGGGCATTAAAAAGCAGTTTCAGAAGTGAACTAGTGTTATTTTATCATTTTCCCTTTTTCTAAACGGTTATAATGCCACCAGTACATAATTGCGAAAGGAGGGGAGGGGCGGGGGACGGGAGCGCGACGTCGAACGCGGACCGCCGCGATGCCGGGCACTTTCAAAATTGTATACTTACAAATCCGTCCATTTAACTTATTCATGTACTACTTTTTGTCAAATGTAACTGGGTGACTACCTAAATATGTGCAATAGTTTGCTTTATTACTCAAATTGTTAAGTTTAAAAGTTGGTCTTATTGCTCAACGAGAAATGAAATAAAGCAAATTTGTGTTATTTCACATTCAATTGGGAAATAACACAAATTTGCGTTATTGCCGTTTGTGTTATTTTTTATTTTGCTAATAAGCTCATTCAAAGGACGAAAGAGAAAGGTAGGATGAACGAACATCATTCAAAGTTGAACTAAGACGTGTTGGTATTTCAAAAAAGGGACACGAATAACTTTTTTTTGCACATAAATAAAAATAGTGGGAAAACACCTTTCTACCGAGATCCCATAAGTCTAAATCATAAAAGTCTTGGCCAGTTATTTAAGCATCAAACAGCATCAAAAATCTCATTATTACGATTCCGTTGAAAAGATTTTTAGATATTTTTATGCAAATTTTTTAAGCCAACAGATTAGTTTTGTCATCTGAGGGGACTTTTTTCAAAAAGTTCTTTAAGAAACTATTTTTATTCATAAAAAACTCCATTTTTGGAGGTATTTTCAAATCGGTCCAGCTCGCTTAAATCTTAATATTTATCCGAAATATTTTGGTGGACGTCTTAAAATATAATAGATTTTGTAACCCCGGTAGAAAAAACGCAACTTTTCTTGGTGATGCAGTCTAATGTATATGTATAAATACTATATGTAGGTGTAAAGATGATCTCTTATTTTTTACTTTTTTAAAAATGACTGCGACTGCAATATGAATTAATTTCAGTTCCATAGGGTTTAGTTTATTCAGCTTGTAATTAACTTTTTAAACTGATATAAAATAAAGATATTTATATTTATTTGCTTAAAAACACAAATTAATTTTTATTTCTAGTATTCGCACTAGAGGAAGACTACAAAACTAGTTTGTTAGCATATTTTAATTAATGGTAATAATATCCCGAAATATCCCGTGATCCCGGGATTAACAATTTAAGATCTCGAAATCCCTGAAATCCCCAAATTGTCCGGGATTGGATGCCTTAGCCTTTACGTCACTCGACATAGCGCATTGCTTTTGGATCCCAAATTTAGACAGGCAGCTTCTCCTCGTGCTATCAAAAGTAGCTATAAAAGCGACAAAAATATGGTGTGTATCGATTTGCTTATTTAGTGTCTTCTTCAGGATTTGACGTGCTGTGAAAACCAGGTCAATGCTGGATTTACCAGGCATGACGCCACTCTGATAAAGTCCAATCAGTTGATTCGTGAGCGGCTTCAGTCTTTCACACAGTATCGCCGCGATAGTTGGCGCAAACGGCGGGATCACCCTTCTTGTGGATTGGATAAAGTACACTTAGATTCTAGTCTTCGGGAATGTATTCAGCAGACCAAGTTCTGCTTAACAGCCGGTACATGCGCTCCAACAACTCTTCGCAATCGGCTTTGAGCAGCTCAACCGGAATACCATTACTTCCGGGCAGTGTTGGGAAAATTTTAATTGTACGGACAATTAACAACTAATTAATTGTTAATTGCTTCCACTACAATTAACAATTGGTTCATTGTAATTGTGGAGAATAACAATTAACAATTAGTGGAGAGCAACAATTAACAATTAATTAATTATTAATTGTAGCGGTAGCAAATAACAAATAGTTACTTGTTAGTTGTGATTTTCTACAGTTAACAATTAAAAGGTTTTTAATTGGTATGTTAATTTTATTAAACATCTATGATTATATAGGACGTTGATATGACAGCTATTCACATCCCAGGCCAGTGCTGTATTTTTTATTTTATTTATAAGTAGGCTAATTGTTATCAAAAAAGTAATTGGAATTAAATTAATTGCCGTGTGCAAATTAAAGTTTAATTGCAATTAAAATTTTAACCACAATTAATTTAATTGCAATACGCAATATTTATATTTATTATTTATAATTAAAAGTTAAATATTGTAAAGCGTAGTTAAAATTTCAATGGCAATTAATTTAATTGCAACTACTTTTTTAATCAATTAACAAGATGATTAAAATTTAATTGATTAACGCCAAACACTGGTTCCGGGGCCTTGTTGCTCTTAAGCCGCCTTATTGCTGTTCTCACCTTCGCCCCTATAAATTGGTTCGGGTCCTCCTTCATCAAATGTGCAACCTGTGTCACCATTTAAAATCGTTTAGAAGTATTGCCACAATAACTGAAGTGCACTCTGGACACCTGTTATCAGATTTCGATCTTCATCTAGCGCCGGTCTTAAAACCATTTGATTGCAGCCTTATTTTCTAATAGAATTTTCGAACCGCATTGCTGCCTGCCTGCGCACAGTGCGGCCTAAATGCAAACGGCAGAAATGTTTCGAAATTTCGTATTAGGGCGTTTTCGGAGTTCGCAAATTACGAATCCGCTGTCAGAATTGCAAAATTCAAAATGCGGGTCCAGTATGGCTTCTGGTAAATTTCAAGCGTTTTAATTAGTTTCTTGGAAAATTTTGCAGTTTTATAGCCCACTCAATTTTAGTGTCACAAAGTGCAAGTTTGAAGTAGCGTTGATTTTAGACTATTTTTTTGTGGACAGTGGCAGTCGTTTTCTTCTCTACGAAGTAGGTTCGATGATATAAATGAAATGAGCTACACCATCAACAAAAAAAAATCCAAATTCCAATTCCGTAAGCCCCAGTTACTTTGAAATTGCACTTTGTTATACTTAAGGTAAGCAGAATTTATTAGCATTCCAGCAAATTCGCCACATTGAAAACACAAAAAATTTGTTTTATATTTATTTTAAAACATAAATAACGAAAAAGTTAACATTGTTAAAAATAGCAAAAACAAAGCAGAGCTGCTCTAAACACAAGCCAAGCATTTTATTTTGTGGAATTTAGCTTTTTTTCTAGCGGGTTTTTATAAGAATCTAGAACATATGTAGTTGGCAGCACTGGCTCCATTACACTTCTTGTAGTAGTGGTTAATTTTGAAGTAAAACGTAAAATTTTTTCTCATTTGTGTAAAAAAAAAATTAAAAATACACTACACGTGTCGTCGTGTTTCATTCCACATTGCATTTTTAAAATGGCATACATTTTTTGCCATTTCGTTGCCTGTCCGAAATTCGGTTTAGGAATTTATTAAGTTTCTGTTGAATGATCATATCATTGTCTTAGAATATCAAAACATTATCTCACACTTTGTTTACAAATAGGTAACTCTAGATATTGAAACCGTTATGAACAATGTATGTATGTATGTAACAGAGCTGGGTAATTTTTAATTACGATTACATTTTAATTACGATTGCTTAATTGTAATCCTTAAATTATATACGATTACGATTACTTTAAATGTAATCATAAATTTTACCAGGATTATAATAATTGTAATCTTAAAAATTTATGAACTAAGATAACTGTAATCGTAATCATGAAATACATTTCTAATGGGAAAATTACACAGGCCTGTGTTATTTTTGATTATGTACATATATGTGAATAACGTTTTCTAAAACTTTTTAAGCAGATTTGCGTTCCAATGCAACGAACGTACTTATTTAAAGGAGGACAAGGAGGGCATTTTTGCTCAAATGACAAATGACATTTGAGGATGATAATCCTCCTCAAAGGAGGCAGCACTGGCTGACCAATCGGTCAGCTTATTATACTTAAATTAAATCGGCCACCAAACTGCATACTCAAAAACTTTCTGCGAAGCCTACGTAATTAAAAAGCTCAAAATTTTTAAAAGCAGGTGAAGCTAATATAAGCGTGTTAAAAAAACATTAAAATTCCAATGACAGATTTGACCAGCTGAATTTTATTATTTATTTATTCAGTAGCTAATACTTTTAAAGTAACCTCCAACAGGTTTAAAGGCAGCATCCGACAGCGTGTTATTACTGTTTCATTTAACAACAAAAATTTTGTTAAAAAAAACAAACAAAAAATACCATTACATTTCTATTTCTAAAAAATTTCTGTTACATTGTTGATATTCACTTTTCACGTATTTTACTAGCTTTCAAACGTAGATTCCACCATGATAAAAACATAGCAAGGTAGAACCGTTCTCTCAGTTTATCGGCCATGATTTTTTTTTGACGTTTGCCAACATTTTAAAATCATATAAAAGGGAAAATAAAAAATCGAAATTGTTCGAAATTGTTGTTGCTTGAGATTGAAAATGAAAATGTGTGCACAAAATGTATTCAACAAAGTGTGATTGATTTTGACATTGCTTTCATAAGAAACAGGCTATAATGTCAAACTGAAATGAATTCTTAACCCATTTGACTTTTTTTTTTCAAATTTGAATTTGTTTAAAAAAAGTTACACACAAATTTTTCCAGCAACAAATTTTCTTAATAAACGTGAAATTGTTAAGAGATAAACCGCCGAGGAGAGCAAGTAAGTACATTTAAAGTTGGGTAATAAGTAAATACGTTCGACTTTTCTTAAATATTTAAAGTAAGGAAGCCAAGACGAAATGGAGCAAAACGTTTGAACGGTGCGCTGTATGCAATAGAAGTCAGGACACGTGATTCATCTCGAGTTTGTGAAGACCACTTCAAGGAAAGTGATTTCATTTGTTGTCCGTCCGAGTCAAGCACTTTCAAACGAGCTCGTTTATACCCATTTACATACTATTTCGCATGGATAAAATTTAATTTCAAAATTGTTAGAGTTAAGCTCTCATATAAAATTGGAAACAAATGTAAAAATTATTAAAAAGTATTAACTTATATAAGTGTCGAATAATGTTTAGGATAAAAAATTTAAATATAAAAATAAACGCACAAAAGCATAAATCTTGGGCAATTAAAAACAAGAAAATTGCTAAAACGGTTTTATAAACAATTTGTTTTATTTTATTGACCAAATATATATATTCCAGGTAATGTAAGTAAAACAAAACTATAATCAAAATAAAAGCCTTGGTAACAGTGCTGACAAGGTACATGCATAACTAAGGGTTAATTCGTTTGTTTATACTTTTTGACATTATAGTACCTTAAAAGAGAGCCGCACTGAGTTGTCAATCACACCTTGTTTAATACACCTTGTGTGTGTGGGAGTTTGTGAGTAAATTTAAAAATTAAATTGTTTGGAAACGTCAAGAATTTTAGAAGTGACTCTCAGCGGTTCTACCTTACTATATTTTTATCATGGATTCCATTTGGTTTTGTTGGATTTCCTTTACTCAAAGTACTTTTACACGTTTATAACTTTTCCCTTTGAATCAACAGTGTGGTGTTTTGCTTAGGCGAAGGCCAAATTCCGAATGTACAGTACAGGTCGTACAGGAAGTACAAGCCGTTCCTGTGAACGGTTTTCGGTTCTTAGGGAATCCCTTTAGCCAACTCTGTGATGAAAAAGCCCTATCTAGAAATTTTTTTTTTCTTTCGGCCGCACTTTTGATTTTGGTGGAACTCAAGCTCTCCGTACTCACGGATCTCTTTTGTCTTCTTGAAAAGGCTTACTTTTTTCCCGGTATCGCTCAATTGGCTGCGTGGTACGCTGCGTATTTTTCTGCAGCAGCCGCCAGTCACTCTTCGTCTGCGCGGTTGGTAATAACCAGGGCCGAAGAAAATAAGCACGAAAAAATCTATTTTAAGCGCTTAGATAAGCACGAAAACAATAGTAAATATGCTTGCAAATATGCTCGAAAAACAACAAAAAATTGTTAACTACAGTTCAATGTTTTGTTTTTGATTCAGTTTAATTCAAGGATTGAAAAATTACAATGAACAATCAAGTGTTGCTTGATTTAATTTTTTTTTAATATTCGTTATACTCCATTTGAGATGAGTTATTTAGAATCTCTTCAATTAGACCAATGACTTCCCGTCAATGACTTCCCGTAGAGACCAAACTTTGGTTTTAAATTTTTGTACCCAAGCAGAAATGCAATTGAAGTTACGGGTTAGTAAAAACCAGATCTGCTTTTATGTTATTATTTGTAAAGATTTCTTTAGTTCGACGAATAAAAAAAAGCCCAAGATATGATCAAGAAAAATTTATTGAGCCCAAGGCACATTAAGCAAGTAATATCAGTAGAACAGTTGATTTAATTTTTAACCGACTTCAAAAAAAGGAGAAGGTTATCAATTCGTCGGAAAATTTTTTTTTGTATGTAGGTTACCGCACTTTGGACCACGTTAACCGATTTCTATGATTCCCTTTTCAAAGGAAAAGTTTTAGCTCACAGTTGGTCCCATACTAATTTGGTACGATCGCTGGATCATGAAGAAATTAACGATTCTCTCAAATTTGTATATGAGGATTGAAGTCGGTTTTTTTGTTCAAAAGTTAGTTTTTTTCCAATTTCAACTTTAAAATTTTGACATAGCACACTCAAATTTAAAAGAAAAAAAAATAAGAACAGTTTTAACACTTGAGATACCAGAAGCAACAATTATGGTTTGCTAAAGTTTGTTTGTAAAGAGTACAAGGCACCCTTGTTTTCAACAGAAATTTCCATTATTTCGGACGGAAAAGATGAGACAGCAGGCTGTAAAATATTAGATGTCAAACTCCTTGGACATTACTGTTCACACAGACGAAATAATAGCAATTTATTTCTTGACCGTTTTCTTAAAGCTCCGTACTTGGCTTTATTCACTGAAATAAGCAAAATAGGCATGGCCGTGAAAATTAAGCTTGGAAACCCTGAATAGGCAAAATAAGCAATTTCAAGCAAAAGCTTTAACTTTTCGGCACTGGTAATAACAAACAACCTCTTCCGCAGCTGTACGAAGTAGTTGTGAAATGGAGTCTCACTGCTCATTTATGTCCAAGCGATGAGGATTTGCTTGATTAAGCAGGATTGAGGATCGATTGCTAAATTTTTAGGCTATCCGTTATGACTGCAGCTTTGCGACGTCGAACTTTCGCCGTGTTGCCTGTCGCTAGTTTTTTATTGCGCAGAGGCGCATGCGGACCTTAGCTGCAATAAGGTACTTAGTGATCCAACTCCATGTTGGCACCTCGAATAGAGCGCTCGTCAAGAACGTTTGAAGCGTATCTTCCCTCAACTTGATCAATTTTGTTCTTCGTTCTTATACCAGGGACACCCTAGTGCCTTTGTGGATCTTTCGATGCTGGTGTATGGTACTATGTACAACTACCATGCTCCGTGCCGCGGCAAATTCGATCAGCTTCTGTCACTGTTGTCGTAGTGACAACACCTGAATTTTCCGACTGTTGGACCAAATATGCCTTCTTTGCCAAGGTCGCCAAGCGCGATTTTAATATTGTGGCGGGAGCAGCGCTCATACGCTTCTCCTAGGCGCTCATAGAAAATTTCCTTAGTCTCATCGTCCTTCCCTTCCGGCGGGGTGTACACACAAATTAGGCTGATGTTGTTAAATTTTGCCTTTATACGGATTGTGGAAATTCGCTCACTGATGGGGGTGAATCAGGAGACAAAGTGTCAGAGTCTCCACCCAACCATGAGCCCTACACGAAATTTGTGCACCGTCTCATGGCAGCTGTAGTAGATGACGCATGCTGCAAATTTTTTGCAGCCGTGCCCCATCCATCACATTTCCTAAACTTCAGTGATGCCAGCCTGGTATTTGGTTATGACATCCAGCAGTTGGATAGATGCACCTTCTCTATAGAGGATCCGGATATTCCAGGTGCATATCCGTAAGGTCGTGAACGTTGTGGGGGAAATATTCCGAGAATTTTTTGTCTTTCATGGGAACCTGATTTTATGCAGCGGGTCGACCGACCAAGTTGGTTAACAAAGGGAACTCGCGTTGTACCTGATTAATTAAAGCTCTACATCAGAAGTCATGTTTGTATTACTTACATAAATATAAACAATAGATCAATTGCAAACTTATGGCTTTTTATACCTTTGTTCACATAACAGTTGTTTGTAACAGGCAAAACGAATCGAGATAGATATAGACATAAATGATTAGAATGAAAAGAGAAATCGATTAAGCGGTGACTGTCTGTCCGTCCGTCCGTCCGTCTGTGAACACGATAACTCGAGTAAAAATTGAGATATTTTAACGAAACTTGGTATGTGCACTTCTTTCGGGCATAGGACGGATGGTATTGAAAAATCGAACAATAACCACGCCTACCTCCCATATAACGGTAAATTATAGAATTACGAAATACTCGATAAATCAGTAAATATTAAAGCTAACTTATTCAAAATTGACGCTTGCAACAATTCTTTCCCAAGAAATACATTTATGGTAAAATTTTGGATAATGGGCGTGGCACCGCCCACTTATGATCAGTTATATGTATCTCGGTAACCGTCGTACCATTTTGTAGCAAACTTGGTATGGTTATTGTGCTTTTCACATAACCAAAAAATTTAAAGACGATAATTTTACAATCCCTTGAAAGGAAGTAACATTGTTTGGAATTTTGGAAAATGGGCGTGATATCGCCCTCATATGACTATATAAGTTTATCTCATTATGTCTAACTGAACGTTCTATCGAAGATGTTTAAAGTAGGGGTAAAAGCACCCGGCTTACAATGTAGTGGTAGTTTTCGGAAAGGTGGAAAACATATATTTAATACTTGCGCCGGGTATTTAATGTTCGACTCCACCCGAACTTGGACTTTCTTAATTGAAAAATCTATTGAAAAATTTTGCCTTCTCAGGTATATTGTAACATTTGCGTCCTGCAAAATGGCTATATTAGTAGAAAGTATTGCATTTTTGCTTATTCGGAGGGAATTATTTTGACAAATAAACACGTAAAGCTGTGAAAAAGCTGAGGAAAATAAGGCAATATTATCTCGAGAAAAAAGCCAGTAATTTCAACCGGTCACTTTTTAAGTTTTTAACAATTTAACTATGTAATTTTATTGTGGTGTCCATATATTCNTTGGTATGTGCACTTCTTTCGGGCATAGGACGGATGGTATTGAAAAATCGAACAATAACCACGCCTACCTCCCATATAACGGTAAATTATAGAATTACGAAATACTCGATAAATCAGTAAATATTAAAGCTAACTTATTCAAAATTGACGCTTGCAACAATTCTTTCCCAAGAAATACATTTATGGTAAAATTTTGGATAATGGGCGTGGCACCGCCCACTTATGATCAGTTATATGTATCTCGGTAACCGTCGTACCATTTTGTAGCAAACTTGGTATGGTTATTGTGCTTTTCACATAACCAAAAAATTTAAAGACGATAATTTTACAATCCCTTGAAAGGAAGTAACATTGTTTGGAATTTTGGAAAATGGGCGTGATATCGCCCTCATATGACTATATAAGTTTATCTCATTATGTCTAACTGAACGTTCTATCGAAGATGTTTAAAGTAGGGGTAAAAGCACCCGGCTTACAATGTAGTGGTAGTTTTCGGAAAGGTGGAAAACATATATTTAATACTTGCGCCGGGTATTTAATGTTCGACTCCACCCGAACTTGGACTTTCTTAATTGAAAAATCTATTGAAAAATTTTGCCTTCTCAGGTATATTGTAACATTTGCGTCCTGCAAAATGGCTATATTAGTAGAAAGTATTGCATTTTTGCTTATTCGGAGGGAATTATTTTGACAAATAAACACGTAAAGCTGTGAAAAAGCTGAGGAAAATAAGGCAATATTATCTCGAGAAAAAAGCCAGTAATTTCAACCGGTCACTTTTTAAGTTTTTAACAATTTAACTATGTAATTTTATTGTGGTGTCCATATATTCGTAGGGTTCACGTTTTTAAGGACCTGCTCACTCTTTGCACATGTAAGTCAGAGAGCAATAATAAGCAACACTAAAAGATGTTAGCTCCACTCTAAAATTATTCATAAATATTGTCTTCCCAGAGGGTTTTGCTTCACATTGAAATTCGTGCTCTTACGTTCTTTAAAAAAAATACAGTGACCCAAATATAAACTAGGACGCGACATATTAGCAATATAGCTGATTACTTAACAAACGCAATATTAATCCAATTTTCACCAAAATTTTTAGCTTCTTAGTCAGCATCTATCTATAAAATTAAATTTATTAAATTCTGGTTCATTGAGGTGCAAATTTGAACTAGCGAGGTCTTACTGCTGATTTTTGGCATTTTTTTTAATGACGGTGTTACGATTTTTTGGCCATATAAAGTATGTTCGACATGTTTTTTATATGTAAAAACTGCGAAACAACGTCAACAAAAAAAAATTGCTAAAAATCCGCGGTAAGTGCTTGGTACTTTAAGTCTTTTATTTTATTATACTAAAATTTTAAATTTCTAAACATGCTGATTAAAAAGTTGAAACATTTTGCTGAAAATATGAAAAAATTTCATAATATTTCCACAAAGTATGAAGTTTGGATTTAAATGGTATTTTTTAAGTAATCAGCTATATTTTCATAAAGAAAGAGTAAACAGTAAATTAACTAAAGAAAAATAGTCGAAACTTGCTAAAATATCGCCTCCCAGTTTATATTTGGGTCACTGTATATGTGTTTAAAATAAAAATCATTGGCCCAGTATTTGAAGACTTCTCGGATTAGAAAAAAATTTCTTTCAATTGTATATGGGCATTCCCATGGTGGCGCACGTGACAGTCGTACGATTTCAATGTGATACCAAAAAGGAATACCATGTGTTTTCTTTAACTTTTTTTGGCCATTGTATAGCGCATAATTAGCTCTATATTTAACCGGAAAATGAAATCAATCGAACTGCTTGGTCCTGAAATATAAGCATTTAAAGAGAGTGTCGTTACGTGACAAAAAATGGAAGTTGATTTTTTCTTTTCGTACAAAATCGCAAAACTCTGCGAATTGTGGATGGCTATTTTCATGAAACTTATTTTAATATGATTTGGAGCAATTCTAGTTGTTTTTAGAGTTTTTTGAATTAATGCAAATTGTTTCAATTCTCTTTTACAACCCCAAGTGTGAAACGTGACGTGACGTGGCGTCACGTGACATAAATCTCCATCGTTATATTTTTGTTAATATTGCTTTTAAATGAATTTTTAACGCAAATAAAACATGTATTTTATGTAGAATATACTTTATATTTTGACTTCAGCGCCAATTCAGGGTCAATTTATCAGAAATCTATGATTTATTATGTTTCAACCACATACGCCAAATTCGAACCAAATCAGACCATAAATACGGTTTCTCGAAATATCTCGACCTTGGCACCACCTAGGAAGACCATTTTATGCAAAGATGATTCTACTTACATAGCCAGTATATATTTTAAAAAGCAGACAAATCGGCCCGTAAATACGTTAGATATAAAACTTTTATTTTTTTTTGTCGTGGTGGACCTTCCGCTGGAAACACCCATATACATACACATGTATCACAGTTCGACATGAAAGATGTATCCGAGATAAGGATACCCAATTCTAATAGATTTTGGGTCGCAAAATTTGTAAAAATAGAAACTTATATATACAAATTTGAAGAAAATATTGCAGACAGCAAAATCGGCTAAAAACGGCTTACAGCCGGAAAACGACTAAAATGGCAACACTGGTCTAAGCCGATCCGGAGAGTGAAATAACACAAACGGCAATAACGCAAATGTGTGTTATTTCACAATTGAATGTGAAATAACAGACATTTTCTTTATTTCATTTCTCGTTGAGCAATAAGACCAACTTCTAAACTTAACAATTGAGTAATAAAGCAAAATAGTGCACATAGTTACATTTGACAAAAAGTAGTACATGAACAAGTTAAATGGACGGATTTGTAAGTATACCATTTTGAAAGTGCCCAGCGTCGTGGCGGTTCGCGTTCGCGCGCCGCCTCGCACCACGCCGAGTTCGACGTCGCGCTTGCGTCTACCGTCCCTCCCCTCCTTTCGCATCTATGCACTGGTGGCATTATAACCGTTTAGAAAAGAGAATAATAATAAAATGACACTAGTTCACATCTGAAACTGCTTTTTAATGTGTAATGGGAATTATTGCGTATAGCGTTATTGCACCCACCCCACCCAAGGTGGAATTATACCTGGTAAAGTAATATTAGAGTGAGAAGAAAGATTTTGACACTGCTTTATTTGAAAGTTTGTCTATAATGTATGACTATAAGGCAGCCGAGTGTCAAAAAATAAAGCGAGAAAGTTGTTTTATTGACTCACCTATTTATTTCAACTTGGATCCATGCTAACATTGTAAGATTTCCCAANATTTTGACACTGCTTTATTTGAAAGTTTGTCTATAATGTATGACTATAAGACAGCCGAGTGTCAAAAAATAAAGCGAGAAAGTTGTTTTATTGCCTCACCTATTTATTTCAACTTGGATCCATGCTAACATTTTAAGATTTCCCAGCAATGTTTTCAACAAATAAAAAAGCATGCAGATAAATTTCATACAAAAGCGCTATGTTCAATTTGCCGAGCAGTTATGAAAGACGACACTTTTCCTATATTTTGTTAGACTTGTTATTAGTAAAAATAGTTTGGGAATATTACATTCTTTATATGAATTATATCACATTTTTCTTTAAATTGTATTCNTGTTCAATTTGCCGAGCAGTTATGAAAGACGACACTTTTCCTATATTTTGCTAGACTTGTTATTAGTAAAAATAGTTTGGGAATATTACATTCTTTATATGAATTATATCACATTTTTCTTTAAATTGTATTCTTGGAATAAACAAAGTTGTTTTCCTTCTGTCAGTAAACTGTTTTTGTTTTAAATAAATAGTATAAATAAGCAATGGGAAATAAGGCAAAATTTATTTATTTTTTCAACCTTTTTTGGAAATAAAGCAAAACTCAGATTTTGGTATTATTTCCCATTTAAAACTGAAATAAAGCAAATTTTGTAATTTTTGTAATAAAATTTGGTACACTTGTTACTCTTTGTAAAGGCTAGGTTGGTATCCAATGAAAATGGGTGAAATCGGATCAAAACTGCGCTTGCCTTCCATATAACGGCATTTTTGGAAAAAACGAAAACTGCGATATTTAAGGAACTACTGCAACCTAATTACTAACAAGTAATTTTTATCAAAAAACCGATTTAAAAATACATATATATATATATTTCATGATCCAATGATCGGAAATAAACCAAATTAGTATGGGACCACCTCTGGGACACTACCTTTCCGTTATTGAAATCGGTTGACGTGGTGCAAAGTTATGCGGTAACATAAAAAAAAAAAAAAAAAGATTCCGACGAACTGATAACCACCTCCTTTTTTGGAAGTCGGTTAAAAAGTAGTACATGAACAAGTTAAATGGACGGATTTGTATGTATACCATTTTGAAAGTGCCCAGCGTCGTGGCGGTTCGCGTTCGCGCGCCCCCCCGCACCACACCGAGTTCGACGTCGGGCTTGCGTCTACCGTCCCTCCCCTCCTTTANCTACCGTCCCTCCCCTCCTTTCGCATCTATGCACTGGTGGCATTATAACCGTTTAGAAAAGAGAATAATAATAAAATGACACTAGTTCACATCTGAAACTGCTTTTTAATGTGTAATGGGAATTATTGCGTATAGCGTTATTGCACCCACCCCACCCAAGGTGGAATTATACCTGGTAAAGTAATATTAGAGTGAGAAGAAAGATTTTGACACTGCTTTATTTGAAAGTTTGTCTATAATGTATGACTATAAGGCAGCCGAGTGTCAGAAAATAAAGCGAGAAAGTTGTTTTATTGCCTCACCTATTTATTTCAACTTAGATCCATGCAAACATTTTAAGATTTCCCAGCAATGTTTTCAACAAATTAAAAAGCATGCAGATAAATTTCATACAAAAGCGCTATGTTCAATTTGCCGAGCAGTTATGAAAGACGACGCTTTTCCTATATTTTGTTAGACTTGTTATTAGTAAAAATAGTTTGGGAATATTACATTCTTTTTATGAATTATATCACATTTTTCTTTAAATTGTATTTTTGGAATAAACAAAGTTGTTTTCCTTCTGTCAGTAAACTGTTTTTGTTTTAAATAAATAGTATAAATAAGCAATGGGAAATAAGGCAAAATTTATTTATTTTTTTCAACCTTTTTTGGAAATAATGCAAAACTCAGATTTTGGTATTATTTCCCATTTAAAACTGAAATAAAGCAAATTTTGTAATTTTTGTAATAAAATTTGGTACACTTGTTACTCTTTGTAAAGGCTAGGTTGGTATCCAATGAAAATGGGTGAAATCGGATCAAAACTGCGCTTGCCTTCCATATAACGGCATTTTTGGAAAAAACGAAAACTGTATATATTTCATGATCCAATGATCGGATCTAAACCAAATTAGTATGGGACCACCTCTGGGACACTACCTTTCCTTTGCAAAAGAATTCGGTTGACGTGGTCCAAAGTTATGCGGTAACATACATAAAAAACAAAAAAATATTCCGACGAATGTGCGTGCTCAAGCCCAATTATCATCAAATATGTGTACCCGCCTAACCGATTTCATCCCAACATTCATTACTGTTAACCCCATTCAAAAATTCTTTGCAACTTTTTGACATCAGACAATGACCACGCTGACCTCCCATGTATTGGTATTTTCTAAAGGTACAAATTCTACGATATTTTACTACATAATAACGCTAAATTTCTAAGGTTAGTATTTTGAAAAGTTTATGTGCCGAAAATTTGTTTTTTTCTTTTATAAAATAAATAGATTTTTGTTAAAAGGTTGTAGCTATGGTACGGCTAAATTTAAGCTGTATTTTAACTAAAAAAAGAAAATGAGTTGATATAAGCGTGGTAATAACTGTATTTGCATTGACTTCATGCGATGTTTAAGCAAAATTTATATTTGTAGTACAAGAACTTACACAGTAACTCAAACAAGCGTTGACATGTTGATTTTCGTTAGATATTCAAAATTGTTTTGAAGTTAGAATCTTTATGCTAATTTTCCATAAAAGTATTGTTCATGCTATCACCAAAACCTTGTGTGATAAAATGTCAAACTTTATAAAAAAATCTAGGAACATTTAATAAATTTTCATCAAAATTTCTTACTTTTTAAGAAATTCATGTCCTTATGGAAGAAAATGCGAAAGATCGTTAAGATATAAAATTAGAAAAATCAACACGAGTTTTTAACCTCTGGGAGCTTGCCCTTTATCATACCAAAATTTCATAACCTATAAAACTGCGAATCCTCTAAAAACTCAGATTAAGAAGTTAGAAATTCTGATGTAAATTTGTTGAATTTTCCTAAATTGTTTACAAAGTTTGAAACTTTTATTTATATGGCTTTAGTAATGCAGACTGCAATTTGGTAGCATGTTTTGGTAAAAATAACACTTCTGTCACATCCAACTATTTCGAATGCTTGCTTTTCACGTTTCTTTTGCCCTATGAGCACGGTTACCAACCGTTCCGTTTGCGGCCTGACTATCCCGGGTTCACGAGCTATGTTCCGGTCCCGGTACAATGCCTGCAGGGACGTAAAATATCCCGATTTTGGCAAGAACAAAATTAGACATCTCGTTGTAAAAAATTTAGAACTCTACATATTCTATTTACTAATCGACACTACGCCGTATAGTAAAAGCCAAATTTGTGACTGTGTCTGTCTCTGTCTGTGTTTAGTATGTCCGAAATTTTTTTTAATGTTAAAATGATTGAAGTACAAGTTATGTTCGATATCTGCAACGAAATTCCCAAAGATCAACCCGATTTTTTACTAACTTCAAGATGGCACTTTGTTATACTAAAATGCCAACTTGCTTGCAAATTTATTGAATTTAGCTGAGTTTGGAACGAAGTAAAGAGATTTTTTTTTATGCTTTTCGTTGTAGTATGGGTAATATTTTTATAAAAAATGCGCGGAAAATTTTAAGTAAAAATGATACATACATTGTGAAAAATTAACTGTACCAATAATTTAGTGCGGCTCTGAATATACATACATACATATACAGAAATTTATAATTTGGCGTGATTTTTATTTCAATTTTAGTAAATGTTTTAAGTAATTTCGAAATATTATCATTAAAGCTCCATTTTATGAAAATTTTTATATATGAAAGTTTAAGTTAATGAAAATGTTTGTGGAAAACAATAGTAATTTACATTTTGGTAGGAGTCATGCCTGCTATTCGGAGCTCACCACGTCTCCTCATCACACTTTTTCAACCGCCGTGACTGGGATATGAACCAGCGACCTCGGGGTACAAAGCCAATGATCTACCCACTGGGCTAAAAAGTACAACTCTTCTGCTGCTATTTGGAATTGATCATGTGGTTTTTGTGGGTTTTTTGTTAATACATATTCTATTGTTTAGAATGTTTAACTTTAGGTGAGCTCTCAAGAAAACGGTAAAAAAAAAATTTACATTACTTCGTGTGTGTAGGAATTTTGACATCTGATAATTCACACCCTTTTGCCTCACCCTTTCCTCAAGAAATAATGCAACGGGCATATATTTCTGTTGCAAACGTGGGTTGCCTTGTGCTCCTTTTTCACAAAAAACTTTAGAAAACCGTAGTCTGGGTAGCACCCCATTCAAGCATTTGAGTCAAACTTTCTGAAACGGGCCACAAAAATTAAGTATAGGAATTTCAAATAAGTTTTGGCAAATATTCAAAGATCTATATGTGAAAATTAATATCTTAAAATATATTTTTTGGAAATTTCAATTTTTAAAAAATTTATTCATAAATGAATTTTTGACCTTTTTATCAATTTAGAAAATAAAAATTTATATATTTCCGTAACTATTAAATGTAAAATAACCAAATTTTAATTCCTTCTTTTTGGTTGTTTGTGTTTTCGACAGGGTAGGAGTATGATATATTGTGGAACGATTTTCCGTCATTACTTAATAATATTAAAAAATAAAATTTTTCCAATATGATTTTTTTTCGATTCTGCTACTTTTTCTGAGTACAGCATTAAAATTTGATGTATTGTGTAACGATTTTCCGTCATCCCTTGTCAAATTTGGTTTGGAGACAAACCGGTTTCGGCTTTGTGCCATCTTCAGTGTCATTTTTCGTTCCAAACGAAATTTGACAAGGGATGACGGAAAATCGTTACACAATACATCAAATTTTAATGCTGTACTCAGAAAAAGTAGCAGAATCGAAAAAAAATCATATTGGAAAAATTTTATTTTTTAATATTATTAAGTAATGACGGAAAATCGTTCCACAATATATCATACTCCTACCCTGTCGAAAACACAAACAACCAAAAAGAAGGAATTAAAATTTGGTTATTTTACATTTAATAGTTACGGAAATATATAAATTTTTATTTTCTAAATTGATAAAAAGGTCAAAAATTCATTTATGAATAAATTTTTTAAAAATTGAAATTTCCAAAAAATATATTTTAAGATATTAATTTTCACATATAGATCTTTGAATATTTGCCAAAACTTATTTGAAATTCCTATACTTAATTTTTGTGGCCCGTTTCAGAAAGTTTGACTCAAATGCTTGAATGGGGTGCTACCCAGACTACGGTTTTCTAAAGTTTTTTGTGAAAAAGGAGCACAAGGCAACCCACGTTTGCAACAGAAATATATGCCCGTTGCATTATTTCTTGAGGAAAGGGTGAGGCAAAAGGGTGTGAATTATCAGATGTCAAAATTCCTACACACACGAAGTAATGTAAATTTTTTTTTTACCGTTTTCTTGAGAGCTCACCTAAAGTTAAACATTCTAAACAATAGAATATGTATTAAAGATCCATCAAGCTACGTGGCTGTCTCCGGATCGAAAAACGAGAAACCAAATCGATCACGTTGTGATAGACGGAAGGCACGCTTCCAGTGTTTTAGACGTACGCACACTCCGAGGCCCAAACATCGACTCGGACCACTATCTTGTGGCAGCCAAGATACGCACCCGCCTCTGTGCAGCAAAAAATGTGCGCCCAAATATGCAAGGAAAGC
>NW_016160132.1:0-11022 GCF_001687245.7 Rhagoletis zephyria | reverse complement strand
TTTTATGCTTGAACCTAGTACTGTATACTACCATGTTTCGGGCCCCGGCGAAGTCGATCAGCCTCAATCCGTTGTCGGACGTTTCGTCGTGGAGGCTGAATTTTCCGACGCTGAAGATCCCTTCCTTGCGCACCCTGGCATTGAAGTCGCCAAGCACGATTTTGATATCATGACGGGGGCATCGCTCGTATGTGCGCTCCAAGCGCTCATAGAAGAGATCCCGCATCTCGCACATGGGTTGCTCACGTTGCCCAGAGTTCGGATTGAGTATAGCCATGAAACTGTAACTGCATACCCAGCGCAACGACTATACCCCATTGATATTTAACTATGTGAACATTATTAACACACTTTTCTAGGGGTGGAGCATCTATATATGTATATACATATGTTCGTATGTACGTTCCCTGCACCAGTTCAGACTCACTCTAGGTTAGCCCTCAGATAGTCCCTATTGTTACCAGCACTAGTCCCTCATAATTCCCCTGCCAATGATTTCAACTGCCATTTTTAGCAGTGGCGTGTCATTGGAAAAGGACCGGTCCAATCAACACTGACCGTAAGACAGTCCTGGACTAGTCCAATTTTGGAAATTTTTTTCGTTGGAGTAAGATTGCTTTCTGCACTTCGCAGAGGCTTTTTCATAATTCGGAAACACAAAAAATTTTAATTTTAATTTTTTTTTTATTGAATTGCAAGACAACACCACCCTGCCACTGCCAACTGTACTTTTCGTCTATCTCTAGGCCGGTTCCTTGGGGACTGGTCGAAGGCTGACATTTTCGATGCAAACAAATGTCCAATTCTGACCAGTCAAATATTAACCAGCTTTGTAGCCCATCAAATTCCAGTATAACAAAGTGCAAATCTAGGACTTACCGCTGATTTTTGGCCATTATTTTTGTTAACGGCGCTCCACATTTTTTTCATATAAAAAAAAAATCATACATAAATTACCAAAAAATCCACGGTAAGTCGTAGCATTTACAACCCAAGCTCACCTCACTGATGACTTAGACAAAAAATGCCTTTGGGTATTATATATATTGTTTATTGGGTTTATCTTATTTCTTTTTCGCTCTGTAACTTTTTAATGAACAAATATAAAAGGTTCGTAACCCAATAGCATATTGTACAATACAGCACACACGTAATTTGCTAAATTTTGCAATTGCAGACGATGTGCTAATAAAAAAATTGCATTTTTACTTTGGTGCACGCATCGTAACCTTTTAAATAAGTTTTTTTTAGCTATCTTCTAATGAGAGCACATAGGCCTGCCGCATTTAGGTTGATTCCCTCCATTCGCCAGGACACTATACAAGTGGTCCGAAAATAGTTTTAGGTACGCACCAGTCACAGTATCCCTGCAGTACCAGTTCGACAATTTCGAAGAACTTTAGCGTTCAGCGACATCTATCTTTGAATTGGCAAAGCGAAAAATAAAACGCAATTAATTGCTCTTCTTACAAATGTCGGTTGTGGCGTCACGTGAAGACTACTATTTCTGGTTCTGAGATCACAGATTTGAGGGCGCTTGGAGGTGGTTGAGATTTTTAAAGTTAAATCAATTTACACCGAGGGAAAAAAATATTAAAATCAATAATGAGCGTAGTTGATCTTACTATAAACGTCAACGAAAGTACCGTATATTGGTAAATATTCAATTCAATTACGCGCATATTAAAATGACCGCGTTCGGTCTGAAAAAGCATCCGCGAAGTGAATAATCAAGATAAGAACCAAAGAAAACTAGTAAAAAAGTCTAAGTTCGGGCGGAGCCGAACATTAAATGACCGGCGCAAGTATTAAATATATGTTTTCCACCTTTCTGAAAACTACCACTACATTGTAAGCTGGGGTGCTTTTACCCCAATATTAAACATCTTCAATAGAACGTTCAGTTAGACATAATGAGATAAACTTATATAGTCATATGTGGGCGATATCACGCCCATTTTTCAAAATTCCAAACAATTTTACTTCTTTTCAAGGCATTGTTTTTAGTATCAGTTTTGAGTAAATTAGCATCCTTAAATGTCGAAATATTTAAGTTTTATCCATTTATGAAATTTACCGTTATATGAAAAGAGGCCTCAAGTTTAGTCCGATTTCAATAATTTTCAACGTTTGGCTTTTGTGTGGCGAGTACAATAACCATACCGAGTTTNGTAGAACGGTTACCGATATACTTATATGTGATCATAAGTGGGCGGTGCCACGCCCATTTTCCAAAATTTTACCATAAACGTATTTCTTGGTAAAGAATTGTTGCAAGCATCAATTTTGAATAAATTAGCTTTAATATTTACTGATTTATTGAAGATTTCGTATTTTTCTAAATTATCGTTATATGGGATGTGTGCGTGGTTATTGTCCGATTTAAGAAATTTTCAGTCATTTGGTATGCTGTACCAAGGCCAACAACTGTGCCAGGTTTGGAAGAAATTGGGGCATCGGTTACCAAGATATACACATGTAACCATAAGTGGGCGTGGCTACGCCCATTTTCCAAAAATTTATAATATTCTTATTTATCGTCTAAAAATTATTCTAAATATCAATTTTGAGTGAATAATCTTCAGTAGTTACTAAAATATCGCAGTTTTCGTATTTCTGAAAATTACCGTTATATGGGAGGTAGGCGTGGTTATTGTCCGATTTTGCACATTTTCAATACCGCGTCCTACGCCCGTAAGAAGTGCAAGTACCAAGTTTCGTTAAGAAATCTTAATTTTTACTCGAGTTATCGTGTGCACAGACGGACGGACGGACGGACAGATTTCTCTTATCATTCTGATCATTTATGTATACATTTGTCTATATCTATCTCGATTCGTTTTGCCTGTTACAAACAACCGTTATGTGAACAAAGTTATAATACCCTTGTGCACAAGTGCGCTCGGGTATAAAAATATTTAATTTGCATGTTGCCTGCACTGGAATTCGAATCCGGACCTTCTCTTGATATCAACGAATTGTGGCAAGCATCATTGCGAACTTAGCTACAGTCAGACATATACATGTACTTTAAAATGTTGAATTTCTATCAACACCACAGCACAGGATTTGTACGCCCTGCAGTACGGGGGAGCGACTACAGGACTGCTGAATCGGTAGCTACCTGATAAACTCCGTCAATTACCGACCGACTACTTGCAGTGTATTTATCGATTACTTTTACAAGGCAATGTCCTAGGCGGTAGTCACCAGCGGTTCTCTCTACACTACCGGGAGTTACTAAAGTAGTCACCTGCGTGGTTTATGGGTACCCTCTGTCGTAGTTTTTCGCTATCCCGCTTACGACTGGTTCGACTCTGCACTACCACGGGTTAATAGAGTAGCGACTTGCCTAGGAGTCGGCGCGGTAACGGTTCAAAAGTAGCAATTGACTCCAGCAGTACTAGAGGGCGGATAAACATGTACTATGTATGTATGAGTGTGATGTCACCGCTCTGCATGCTTGAAATGCGTATGTACCAGGGATTTTGCGAATATTTGCATTCGCATTCGTTATGCGAATAAGTCGCATCATTTTACACATACGCATTCGACATTCGCATTCGTATCAAATGATAGGAATGTTTTGCGAATGCGAATGTGTACATGGGCAGAGCACGCAGCTATTAGCTGCCAGCTAACGACTACTAAAAGTGTTCTTACACGAAATGTATTTGCATGTGTGGTTAAATAAACAACTGGGTATTATTACTGGAAATCTTCTGCAGATAAACAAAGTTTTCCGATAGAGATATATTGATTTTTGAGAATTCTATACCATTTGTACGAAAAGATGTTTTTTTTTCCATATAAAATACATGGAAAACTTTGGGCGATTTGAGCGACCTATAAATATTTTTTGATTTCAAAAAAAAAATTGGGGTATATTTTTTCGGTATAGAACAATTCTAGGTGAGAGCATACAAATTTCGACTTTACTTTGCATTTTTGGACCACCCTAAGATGCACGTACTACATACGAAAAAGAAATTTTTCTATTTTCATCTGACATACAGACAGAATCATCTGTGTTTGTTTTATTTCGTTTTCAAAGAACATGATTTTGAACAGTTAATAAAAAACTGTGAACTTGACAGACAGTTGCAATTACATATGTATCGAAGCAGTCACATTTACAGATGGAAATACATATCGTGTTAGAAAACTGTAAGCACACAATCGCAGCGTATCGCACATTTAACGTTTAGTATAGTCGTAGAAAATAGAAATATGTAATTATGTATGTATGTATATGTAATTGGGCCATCGGCTGCATTGCGCAGCTACGCTTGCGATGGAAATTCTGCAAAATCTCATACCACTGGGTTCAGACCAGAAATGGAATTTCAAACTTTCCAAATGTGCCCAATGGTATTAAAAAATAGTGCCGAAAAAAAGATGAAAATGGCAAAATATTTAAGTTGCTTTCTTTTAAGGACAATATATTTTTAGAAATAGTATTCCTAAAATACGCTGAAGTAATATAATAATTATTAATTAACTAAATTATTACAGTAAATCACTTTGATGAAGGATTTTTTAGACATATGTATATCTATTTGTATGTATATACATAAATTCATAGTAAAATAACGAAGTATTTATTCCAATTACCGAGGGAAATGCGCCGATATATAGCTATTCTGACATTTTTACACATATATGTATAAGTATGCGAAATAATGGCAGTGAGACATTTTGGCCATTTTCTCCTATTCTTTTCATCGATTAATTTTTTATTGATCTATACTTTATATAAAATTAAAACCCAAAATAACGTGAGAGCAAACCAGCCGATGTACTGTGTCAATTTCTATGAGTTTTAAAATGGCATATTTCTACCACAGTAGGACACAGTGGTATTTTTAAAATGAAATTTTAATAATAAGTATGTTTAATTAAAGTATTAAGTTGATCAACAATGCCGCGCCTTGCTAGACCGTTTGCCTTTCATGCGTTTGTGTTTAGAGAGCATCAACAAACATACATATTTCTCTTTTTTTCTCTCTTCTCTTGAATAACTCAGTGTGAGGTCAGGACCAGGATGAATGTATTTGCATAAAAATTGATTAAAGCAAAAATGTTTTGGGTAGGCGTCGGAGCCAATTATAACTATCAGTTACCACCTCTGCATGGTTGTAAGTCATGCAGAGTCCCTACGGCTTGTAGCGCTGTGGCTTTGCCGCTTAAACTCTGTAAGAGTTTTTGGGGGTGTGCGTCAAGCGGAGTGTTGAGCACCGGTTATTTATTTAAGTTCAAAAATTGGGTAGGCGCTGTCGCCAATGGTAGCTATTGTACCACCTCTGTATGCCGAAGGCAATACAGAGCCTCGTGAGACAACTCCGAGAGAGTTGTGATGCATCAAGCAAGTTAGTTGAGCATTGTGGGTTGATGCGTCAAGCAAGTTGAGCATCGGTTATGTATTAAGTTAGAAAATTGGGTAGGCGCTGTCGCCAATGGTAGCTATTGTACCACCTCTGTATGCCGAAAGCAATACAGAGCCCCGTGGGACAACTCCGGAGGAGTTGTGATGCATCAAGCGATTTTGTTGAGCATTGTGGGTGGATGCGTCAAGCAAGTTGAGCATCGGTTATGTATTAAGTTAGAAAATTGGGTAGGCGCTGTGGCCAATGGTAGCGCTTGTACCACCTATGTATGCCGAAAGCCATACAGAGCCCCGTGGGACAACTCCGGAGGAGTTGTGATGCATCAAGCGATTTTGTTGAGCATTGTGGGTGGATGCGTCAAGCAAGTTGAGCATCGGTTATGTATTAAGTTAGAAAATTGGGTAGGCGCTGTGGCCAATGGTAGCGCTTGTACCACCTATGTATGCCGAAAGCCATACAGAGCCCCGTGGGACAACTCCGGAGGAGTTGTGATGCATAAAGCGATTTTGTTGAGCATGATTTGGGGTGCCCGCAATTAACTACTTTAGTAGGTTTTGTTCTGCGGCAGTTGAGAAGTGCATAAAAAAATGCATACCCAATGAAGAACGAGCGGATTAATTTTAATCACAAGTGCGCGGGTTTATTCGCTGCACTTGGTTTCGGGCGGGAGTGCAATACAAGTGCGTGTGTGTGTTCGCTGTTCTTTCCCTTCAGGAAATGGATCTAACTATAAGCTAACTTTAAGTTGATTAGGAAGAAGCTAAAAGTCACTTATTATGTTTATATATTCTTTGACGAAAGCTAACTATATTTGCATGGCGATGGACGCGAAATAGTCAAGGGTGGTTACCTCTGCATTAGATGTAGTCAAGGGTGGTTACCTCTGCATTTGATGTAACTAACTTGTAACTAGCTACTTTTGGATATAAAATATCAATAGCAAAAACAAAATATTTTTTANTGCATCAAGCAAGTTAGTTGAGCATTGTGGGTTGATGCGTCAAGCAAGTTGAGCATCGGTTATGTATTAAGTTAGAAAATTGGGTTGGCGCTGTGGCCAATGGTAGCGCTTGTACCACCTCTGTATGCCGAAAGCAATACAGAGCCCCGTGGGACAACTCCGGAGGAGTTGTGATGCATCAAGCGATTTTGTTGAGCATTGTGGGTGGATGCGTCAAGCAAGTTGAGCATCGGTTATGTATTAAGTTAGAAAATTGGGTAGGCGCTGTGGCCAATGGTAGCGCTTGTACCACCTATGTATGCCGAAAGCCATACAGAGCCCCGTGGGACAACTCCGGAGGAGTTGTGATGCATAAAGCGATTTTGTTGAGCATGATTTGGGGTGCCCGCAATTAACTACTTTAGTAGGTTTTGTTCTGCGGCAGTTGAGAAGTGCATAAAAAAATGCATACCCAATGAAGAACGAGCGGATTAATTTTAATCACAAGTGCGCGGGTTTATTCGCTGCACTTGGTTTCGGGCGGGAGTGCAATACAAGTGCGTGTGTGTGTTCGCTGTTCTTTCCCTTCAGGAAATGGATCTAACTATAAGCTAACTTTAAGTTGATTAGGAAGAAGCTAAAAGTCACTTATTATGTTTATATATTCTTTGACGAAAGCTAACTATATTTGCATGGCGATGGACGCGAAATAGTCAAGGGTGGTTACCTCTGCATTAGATGTAGTCAAGGGTGGTTACCTCTGCATTTGATGTAACTAACTTGTAACTAGCTACTTTTGGATATAAAATATCAATAGCAAAAACAAAATATTTTTTATATATTTTTTTATTTTTATTTACTTTATTTATTTTATTACATTTCATATTTGTTTACCTATTATCCTGTAGGTGGTCCCATATTCCAACTCCGTCAGACATAACTTCAAAATGATAATATGAAATTTCGATCTTCCTTTTATTTGTCCTCAATTCGAAAAAGTATTTGCGAAGTGCAGGATATTTAAATAGAAATGCGTTTAAAGAAAACGATCTCCTTCATTACCTCTGCATTACTTGTTAACTAGTTTCAAGTTAGCTTTTTGTAGCCNGGATTTGTTTGTATACATATTTCATTGACGAGCTGACGGTATTCTATTGCAAGATTTGTTTAATATATTTATAATTTTTTTCTGCTGGGTTGTTTATGCGGGAAATGCATAAGTCGCTTAAACATCTCTTTTTATACTCAGCTAGCACAGCGCAAAAATAAAAAAAGAACCTTTGCCAGCTTCAGGCATGCGCAAAGCGAAATTTATGTACAAACAGCGCTGCGTCCAAAGCGAAATTAATGTATGTACAAGCACCGCTGCGTTCAAAACTAACAAATATCGTACATCGTGTATTTCATATGGCAACGGTTTTTGTTTTTTTTAATTCAAAATGCTGTTTGCTGCGATATCGGCACATGCTCACTGTAAAGGCTCTGTTATGCATACTTGGCATTGCATGCACTGCTATACCATTTTTACGTAGAAATCAAAAACCAACCGACTTTTACGTATGTTATGCTGTGCGTTGGGTAACCGCTTACACGCGAAGCTCATTTAACAGATTCCTTATGTGACAACTCTCAAGCAATGCCAAGTATGCATAACGGAGCCTTAAGCTTCTTAGTGTGGCATACACACATTCATCTTTAGCTTTTCCTTTATTTCATAAAGACGAAGTTCGTGAAATAAAGTTGCCGCTGCGCAGCAGAAACGTACTTTTACATCGCTGCAGTAGCACGCAGAATAAATAACAAAGAAATGTCTGTTTCGCTTCATGCAAATTCTGCACAAAACAAAACTCAACAATGTTTGTTCAACAGATCAACATTCAATCAATTGAGTTAGACTTGAACACATGCATATATATGTACATAACTATGTTCAAATTAGAATTGATATGGTAAAGTAATTTAGCCCTGTTTTTTTATGGGAATCCTGCCTCCGTCTAGCCGAATTCCATTTTTCCAATGCTGTAGTGGCATGCACAAACAACTGCAAATCAATGATGTACATACAATACAATACAATGAATCAAAATCCGACGTCCATTCAACCCCGTCAAGGTTTTTTCAAACCTGTCACCCCACTCCCGGAAAAAACCAATAAAAGGCTATGAAAAACCTTGACGTGATGGGGTTGAATGGACGTCGGATTTTGATTCAGTAATCAAAAAAACATATAAAAAAATGGTCTGGTAACAGGAAGAATTTTTTTTTTGTGGAGCTGTGTTATATACAATAAAAGTCTATCTACACATATCAGTTCCATACCTATAAGTGTCAGTGAAAAATGTATCATTGCCCCAGTCCCAAATAGAGTTGTTCAGACCGTCCGGCACAGTCCCGTTTTTTACCGTCAGTGCTGCTTCAGTGTTCGTTTCGCTGAAAAGTGTTTATTTTCAAATAAAATCTGTGTAAGTGCAAGTACAGTATATTTTGCTTTTCTGCCTTTGTGCTTAAGTGCACATTTAAGATACCTACCCCAAAATGCGCATCAGCGGCATTATTTTTAACATTTATGAGGAAACTGCTCCGATACTTGCATTCAACATACCGGCACATTAGTGATACCTGCCTTAAAAATTTGCAACTATTATCAAAGAAAGTATTACGTTTACCTGCACTGGCTGTACACTTACCCTAATTTTACAAGCTATTATTTATTTTGCTCATCTCGCAGAACAACGAAAACGGCAATTATTTTATGTAGTTATATAGATAATTAGATACCATTCAGAAAAAATTTCTCTTGCAGTAATTTCTACGTGGTAAGTGCTCCTCTATTATTTGGTTTCATAGGGATTCGGATACCTTCCTCATTGAAGTAGTAAAGAAAATTCGCTTAAGTGCTTTTTTCGGTTAAGCGCACAAGTTTTTCGTGCAAAGAAGGATGGGCAGCTAAGCAAAATATACTGTATACGCATAAGATGTTCAAGACTGGATTTTTGAACATGAGATGTTTAAAATATACATACGTAATGTTTAAAATTGCAAACGTTTTTAACGCAAAAATGCATTCCCTGTTTAATTTTATTAACACGGTGTCTAAATATGCACCCATTGGGAGAGGAAACTGGTACCCTCTCTTAATATGCGTTAATTTAAACNTTTTTTCTTGAGAGCTCTTTAAAGTTTAACTGCGAATGAAAACATTGTCCTAAAAATATGCAATGCATACTCACTTACTGTTGCTTTTTACACTTTACAGCCTAAAAAAGTTTACCACTGATATGTACTTAACAAGAATTCGAAGATTTAATTTGCTAACTTGGAATTCGTCCCACCAAAATACAGCTACATGATAAAAATTCAAGTTCAGTCAAATTTTCGTTATTCGAATTATTAAAAAATGAGAAACCAGAAATCGACGAAAATTAATAAAAAAGTGTAAAAATTTCGTGAAATTATTTAATTTATTTATATTAAAATTCTTTTGTAAAACCTTGTATTACTTTTGAAAGTTGAGTGCATCTTTAACCGTTCATTTTTTCATGATTTAATGATCGGATCTAAACCAAATTACGAGACGACTCTTAAGGTACCATCTTTCCGGTAAAAAATAATAATTATTGGAATCGGTTCACGCGGTGCAAAGTTATGCGGTAGAATAAATAAAAGAAGTAAAAATACTCCGAAGAATTGATAACCTCCCCTTTTTTAAAGCCGGTTAAAAATGTCTGAGTTCTTTGTAAATTTTATGTAAATAAAATACTATTGATGATACTTTAAAAAGTTTATTTATTTATTTCATACTGTAAATAAAACTTTCATAAATGTATTTTAAAGAGCAAATTTTCAGTATTTTCTGATGATATATATTTAGAAGTATAAACCCTTTCTCCCCAAAAATATATTCCTGCGTGCGCCCCTGGCACTTAGTATTTATTATTTGTTAAAAATGTATTTTTACTTTCAAAATGTCTGTAATTTTAAACATTTCAATGTGTATATTTTAAACAACTCATGTTCAAAATCAAATCTTGAACATCTTGTGCGTATACTTGAACAGATTCTGGTTGAAAAACAAACACCTCTCAGTAGTAGTTTTACATGCACTTTTTAGAGTGTACGCATTGTGAGTTTGGCCTTGAGTGTTTAGAATTCAACAAACAAATTTCAGAGCTGTTCTACGCCATACATATGGTAAGTTAAACTTAAAAGCAGTATTTAAATTTATTAACATGGTGTGCATATTTGCATACATTAAGAGAGTAAACTGGTTACTTTTTTAATATGCTTAAATTAAAAAAAATATATATTGTTTAGAGTGTAGTTACCTCGGAAAGGATTTGTTTGTATACATATTTCATTGACGAGCTGACGGTATTCTATTGCAAGATTTGTTTAATATGGAGGGAAAATTAATCGAGTTGGTACGGAATTATCCAGAATTATATAATTTGGCAATAATTGCCAATTGATCATTAGTAAAATATATCTGCAAACCAAGCTTGACCAGGGATGACGGAAATTCATTCCGAAAGAAATCAAAATAAGTCAACTTGGTTTCAATGAACTTCATTTTACTGAAAGAACCGGACGACAAACTACGGGCGTGTGTGAATTGGTATCACTGATCGATGCTGATTGGCAATGGACGCGTTCATAAGTCGTAGCTGTTGGGTAACTGTTGGCTGTTTGTCTTAG
>NW_016160131.1:60770-69778 GCF_001687245.7 Rhagoletis zephyria | reverse complement strand
TATAACTTTTACTATCACTGCCAATCGCTTTCTTTGAATTCGTTATGGAAATTCAAATGGCATGGCATCTGAGCAAGTTCATATTTGCATGCAGTGTGGAACACTTTCTTTTCTATTTGCAAGATGATTGTTTTTTTATACATAGTAACACAAACTATGTAAATATTTACATACATTCATATGTACTATGTATGTATATTGGAAAGATGTATGTATGTCTACATATACTCTTGTGCTTTACTAATAACATAATCAGTTGACTACTAGGTATGAAGTACTCATACTTTCGATATTTAAATTTTTCACAAGGTAAAAATTGTTTAAAACAAAACACTACGCATTTTTTGGATTCCAACAGACCTCGATTTACAACATTCCCGCATTGCTCAAACATTTACTGGCGAAAAAAATATTGCAATTATTATTTAATTGTGCAACTTCATTCGGGGTCTCGTTCGATTTCATTTTTTTTTATTAAATTGGGAGTTGGCTTGCGGCTCAACAGCTTAACAACACTTCAAATCTACTCCACACCACCACACCTTGTCGACATGACATCGTCACAACAGCAACAAACACTCGCACAGCGCACATTCAATCGTTTTGATTTTTTTGTTTTGTATTTATTAGTGTTTCGTGTTAATCCAGCGAATGTCCGTACTACAATGCAGCAAAAAATAAATAAAAACCAGGGATTTTAATTGTTGCACTATTTACTGCCGCTGGCTCACATCTTTCGTTCTACACCCGTCCACTAATTCTTTTTGTCTGTTGCTTCATTTCGTCGTCGACTGTCGCATAGTTGCATTTTGTCTTGAATTTTCCATATCGATTTTCCGAATATCGATATTTCATGGTCCGATAATCGACTTTTTGAATCGATGCTTCCCGGGTCGATTAATCGAAGAGATCCATTTTTAAAAAGGAGGCTTGGGATTGTGCATGACATGAACCAAAAATACAAGATCACGTTAGAACGCGACGTTGTATTTGTAACTGGTTTTGAGAAAAAAGTTTGCGAAAGCGGGTTCGTCAGCTGAGCGTTTGTTTACATCACAGGCACCACTATTTTACACTTTTATTCAAGTAAAGAAGAGTTAATTCAACATGACAACACGTTTTAAAGCATTTTATTGCATCATTTTACCTAAATTGTGCGTTTAAAGTGGCTGACAATAATTTTGGCTAATTTTGGGTTTCGTTGTTTTCTTTGATTTGTTTACTTTTCGCTCGTTTTCCAGTGAAACAAGATGGCGTAGAACCCGCTAAAAAAATCGACTTTTTTCACTCTCTTGTTCTTACGTGATCTTGTGTCTTTCGTTCATGTGTGCATGATAAAAAAATAGAGGTAGTTCCAGCTGAAATTAGTCAAGAACGAAAACCTACCGGTACGTAAACCCGAGTCAGCTGACACGATCTGTCTTACCAAAGCGCCATGTAAATGAAAACTCAACACCGCAGAATTATTCTGTTGTTGTTGTTGTAGCAGCACAATCTACTAGCTAACGTTATAGATATGTATGTTTCTACCAGGTCTATTCTGCACGTTACCGAAGATTTTGTAACCGGAAAATTGTATTACCATAAAATGTTACCAGTTCTTGTCACCGCGATTCTAGGTACGTTGGTAATGCAGTTAAAATTTTCAGCAATTCAGCTATGAAGAATTGTGCAAATCCTAGCATTGCATATTTCACGGGGCAATAATTTGTTACCAGCTTATAAGATGGTAACAAAATTTACCGGTTACAAGAGTATACAGAATGCGAAAAGGGTTTAAAAATTGACAGGAACTTTATTTACCGGTTACAAACTTTTTATTACCAGCGCAGAATATACCTGTTAGTCACAAATATAGTTCTGAACACATTGAAAACGACGAGTTACCGACCACAGCTTCCAATTTGTCATCTTTATTATCTAAGCGCTTTATCGATGGCGACATGATTTCTTTGAACGCGGCAGCGACATCATGAATTTGTATGAGTTTGACATAAAAGAAGAGGAAGAACCTTATCTGTCGCCAGAAAAATAGAAATAGATCTAATCTGGCCACAACCACAGCCGTCGCGTAGCCCGGTCGTCGCCAAAATAATTATCTACATAAGAGTACGTGTTAAAATAATTTGACAGCTGTGGTTTGTAGCTCGTCGTTTTCATTGTGTTCGGGCTATATGACTTAAACTTTGCAGTTGGTTATAAAAAATAAAAAAATTAACTAGAAAATATGTGTATATGTATCGCACATTTCTTTCTTTCTGGCATTTCCGCACTGTATTTTTCTGAAACTGAATTCTGAGAGTCACAGGGAAGTCTTTCTGGCTGTTCGCACATAGAAATAAAATTTCTAAAAGTGGGAAATAATGCCACGCCTGACATGCTCTTAACAGCTACTTACTTCTTAACAGACAAAATATTTTTGCGTACCAACTGTCATTTTTATTGCCCGATTCGTGGCTATAATAACCCCGCCCAGATCGGGTAGTCCCTCAATCGTTGTCATCAAGCTCAACTAACGGGAGAGGGGATATCTCTTCGCATGCCGGACACTCGTTTGGCGCATTCGCAGTTTACTAATTCTATTCTCAACCGTTGCCGTCAAGCTCTACTAATGGGAGACCTAAGAAGCGTGCAGCTTCTATAGGGTATGTCCATAGAGATAGAGGCATTACTTGAGTGTCTCGAGTGGTAGGGTGTCTTTCCGCATTCCGGGCACTCGTTTGGGGCATCGGCATTTACTGTGTTCAAGTACGAGTTTAACCTCCTGCAGTACCAAGAACGAAGTTAAGCAATTGTAGTCCGAGTCTCCCGAGGAAGACGAAGTTCTGTCTCGTCCACGTCTGGTGGATGTGTGTCTAAAACGGTATTCACAGGAAGAGAGTCACGGAAGGATTTCTTCTATTGTCAAAGTATACAACATTTCTTGTGCATATACATAACTCCGGCGAAGAANCAAACACTGCTTAAACAGGAGATTAGCAAAACAGCTTTATTTGAGGTTAACTTTTTGGCTGCATTTCTTTATTAATTCTGAACGTTTGGAATAAACTTTTTTGTTTACTTATTCTTTAGAACGTTCCTGATGATATGTTAACGTATATTTCAAACGCATTCTGTTTATTCCAGATGTGAAATGGGATTATTCGGAATGTATAAAGAAACGCAGCCTAAACGGATTGAAATGTGCAAACACTGATTTTAAAATTGTCGGTACAAACGTCTCAATTAATCGCAATAGGATGACTTGTTATCGATACTTTTTTGACATCAGCCCCGCTGCGTGATATGTCAAATTTGCAGAAAATCTTCGAGCACTCGGCGCCATTTTTCTGCTTATAAACGGTTTTTGTGTTTTGCAATTTTGGATTGGGAGTAATTGTGATAAAAAATTAAAGAATTTGTGTAAGCGGAGCCATTGTTCATTTTGATACAAAAGTAAACTTTGCCAGATTCTGAGGTGCGACAGCATTTTGGTTGCACTGTTGCATGCATCGCATGTGCTGCAGGTTGCACGTATTTGTGAAATCTGAGCTCTTGAGTCGCAAACCCTGCTATTTTGTTACATTACATTTCAATATTTCAGATAAATTTCGCCGTTAGTTGGGAAACAAAATGTTTGGGGGAACTAAACCCACGTTCGGCACCACTACTGCTGGTACTGGTTTTGGTGGCTTCAGCAGCACGACCACCTCTTCACCCTTCGGCCAATCTGCGTTTGGAAAGCCGGCCACGTCCGCCTTCGGCGCTGCACCAGCTTTTGGAACACAACAGCAAACACCTTCATTGTTTGGTGCAAGTACTGCCCAACCACAATCAACGGGCTTATTTGGCGCCGCAAACACTACTTCGGCCTTCGGGAGTACTACAACGGCCCAACCTGCATTTGGAGGTAAGTTCTTTAAATACATGAATATTTATGTAGTTAATATATATACTTAATACCAAATTCCAGGTTTCCAGCAACCAACTCAAGGTGCATCGATGTTTGGGACTTCTCAACCCGCAGCCAATACAAACTCTCTTTTTGGACAGTCAACGACATCAGCATTTGGGTCCGCAGTAAAGCCCGGCACGTTAGGTGGCTTTGGTCAGACTGCTGCACAACCAACATCTTCCTTGTTCGGGCAGCCAGCAGCCGCCACTAACACCACCAGCTTTGGTTCCTTTGGACAGACCCAGCCTACTACGAGCAATGTGTTTGGTACTGGAGCTACCATGATGATGGGAGCCAATGCAGGCACGTCCATTGCAAAATATCAACCCACAATTGGCACAGATACACTCATGAAAGGTGGTCAACCAAATAATGTTAACACCAAACAACATTGTATAACAGCAATGAAAGAATATGAGGGCAAATCACTGGAAGAGTTACGTTTAGAAGATTATATGGCAAACCGGAAAGGACCACAAGCCGGCACCTCTGGCGCCAGTTCGGGATTCTTTGGCTCAACCACTCAACAAGCAGCCACAGGTACTGGACTATTCGGTGCAGCTGCCCAACCAACTACTGGACTTTTTGGTCAATCAGCGGCTGCGACAACGGAAAACAAAGGCTTATTTGGCGCTGGTGCTTTTGGACAACCTAATACTTCTGCGTTCGGTGCAACCACGCAGCAGAACAGCTTTTTGGCCAAGCCATTTGGTGCTCCTGCTACTAGTGGCTTTGGTGCAGCGACAACAGACTCGTCAAATTTATTTGGCGCTAAACCAGCCTTCGGACAGACGCAACCAAGTTTGTTTGGACAAACCTCAACTGCAACCACAGCACCAGCATTTGGTCAGGCGGCCCCCGGTTTTGGCGGCTTTGGCGCGGCAGCTCCTGCGCAACAAACATCGCTCTTCGGAGCGCCAGCTGCCGATGCCAATAAACCGGCATTTGGGCTAGGTACATCATCAGCGGGAACCACTGGCTTTGGCGGTTTCGGTAACGCAGCGACAAGTACTGCGGGAACAGGACTATTCGGTTCGAAACCTGCCACAACTGGCTTCGGTGGGGCTCCTGCTTTTGGTGCAACTTCTACTGCTAATACCGGTTTTACAAATTTTTCGCTTGGAAACACCGGTGGAGGGCTCTTTAATTCATCGATTAAGCCGGCCACCTCTGGTTTTGGTGGATTTGGAACACAAACTTCTACCGCACCATTGAATTTCAATCCTGGTACTGCTGCGCCTTCGGTTTTTGGTAGCTCTGCTGCGAAGCCTGGCGGCCTGTTTGGCTCGTCTCTCGGCCAAGGCGCTACAAACACCGCTGGCGGACTTTTTGGTGGTGGTGGGGCATTTGGTACAGGTGCCACACTTGGTGGAGGTTTCGGTTCGAGTACACTTGGGGGCGGTAATATGTCACTTGGTGGCCTTGGTGGCAGCCAACAACAGCAACCAGCACCGATTCATCAACAAATTCTGGCAAGAGTAACCTCACCATATGGCGATAATCCGATATTCAAAGATTTGAAAAGGACCGACGAAACAGATGCCACGCGCGCCACAAATCCTGCGGCACAAAAAGCCATTATGGAGTCAACAATGAGTCAATTTAAGGTATCCACCCGATCCAGTCCAAGCGTTGTTCGCGTGAAACCAATTACAAGCGCACTTACGAAAAAATCCCTCTTCGAAGGACTTGAGGAGTTCGACTCGAGTGTGGAGACTTTCAGTTTAAAACCAAATGCGAAACGTCTAATAATAAAACCCAAGCCGGCCAATACGATTATTGGCACTACCGCGAATACCAGTCCTAATAGGCAACCTGGATTGCAAGACTCATCATTAACAAACGTTGGGCAACGCCAAACAGGTGGTCTAGCACAATCGCCGGCTCCGTCGACGCTACGTAACGAATCATTCTCGGGACAAATACCGCTTGATCCACCACCGTCACAGGTTGCTAAGTCCAGCGCAAACATTGCTGCTTCCACTGCGGCTCAAAGTGGGCGAGAGAGCGATATTGGACGGCGTGAATCTTGGCTGCATCCCAATAACGTGGAGAAAATGCGTCAACAAAATATGAATAATAGTATCGATGGCGCTGTGCCGCTTAACAGTACACTATCGGAATTAGTGCCTCGCAAGCCTCTGGATACGTATCGCTCAACGGGCGCTGGTGCACCGGGCACTCCAACCGGTCGACCTTCTGTCTCCACCGTGCAAGAAAATACGTTCGAGGAGCAAACTAGTCGCGAATCATCTCGCCGCGAAGCATCTGATCATCATGATGAAACGTTGTTCTCCAGTCGTTCATACGGTGGCGAGGAGCGCTCTATAATCGAAGAAACAACAGGAGATTACGAAGAACATCCCACCGGTATAACATTGAGACGAATCGGGTAAGATGATAGAACAAGTAGTTTTAGAACATAATTGCATAAATTACATTTCAGTTACTACACAATTCCTTCATTGGACGATCTTAAATCATATCTTGCCGAGGACGGCTCGTGTATTGTACCCAATTTCACTGTAGGACGCGAGGGCTATGGTAATGTTTACTTCGGAAAAGAAATGGACGTGGCTGGATTGAACTTGGATGAAATAGGTAACTTATAAAATGAAAGTCTTCATAAAATTTGTCTAAAATCGAAAACAAATTTGCAGTACATTTTCGTAATAAGGAAATTATCATCTATCCCGACGATGATAATAAACCGCCAGTTGGCAGTGGTTTGAACCGTGAAGCGCAAGTAACGTTGGATCAAGTTTGGCCGCACGACAAAACCAAGCACGAACCTATTAAGGATCCTGCACGTTTGGCTGATATGGATTGGGAAGGAAAATTGCGACGAGTTTGTGACAAAAATGATACACGCTTCATTGAATATCGTCCGGAGACGGGAAGTTGGGTATTCCGCGTAAAGCATTTCTCTAAATATGGTCTCAATGACAGTGATGAGGAGGACGAAGCTGTGCCAACTGATCCGAAAAAAGCAAAAATGGGCATGACTGGGACACTAGGTGCCACAGCAGTGGGGGGTGGCCAGAGCGCAATGACCAACGCAACTGCGTCGGATAAAATANGCAAAAATGATACACGCTTCATTGAATATCGTCCGGAGACGGGAAGTTGGGTATTCCGCGTAAAGCATTTCTCTAAATATGGCCTCAATGACAGTGATGAGGAGGACGAAGCTGTGCCAACTGATCCGAAAAAAGCAAAAATGGGCATGACTGGGGCACTTGGTGCCACAGCAATGGGGGGTGGCCAGAGCGCAATGACCAACGCAACTGCGTCGGATAAAATAACGATGACTGCATTGAAAAATGCTCAAAAGGTGAGTTTAAACTCCAAATACATAAATGCTGAAATTTGTATAAATAAAAATTCTCTGGGGCGGTAATGAAAGATCTCTGAAGATGCTGCTCGAGCGCTCGATCCAAAAAGCCTCGCAGGGGGAGCGGCACATTTTTTACCAATGGATGAATCTGCAGATTTCATGCTAATGGATAAGACACGTAAGCACCGCTTTTTTAAGAATCATGTTCTCTATTAATACATTGGTTTTTCACTCTAGAATTTCTACAGGCCAATGGAAATGACTACTCCCTATANATTTTTTTTTCACTCTAGAATTTCTACAGGCCAATGGAAATGACTACTCCCTATACGAGCAACAACAAATTCCGCGTGTGACCAGTCCAACTGCCTTTTTAGCTCGAGAGGTTGGCACTGATTCTCATAAGCTGCAGTTAATGAAGGCTTCATTCTTTGGTGACGATGACTTTGACAATAAATCAGTTACCACTGTTGAAGAATTTGAAAAGAATAATTATTACAATAGCAATCAAAGTCGCCGTGCTGGTTCATTTGCCAAAAGAGTTCAAGACGTGCACACTTCCTCGCAATCGCTGTGGAAGGAGCCTGGCCACGGTGCTGCTCTTTCGGACGCATCGAGTCAACTAGATTTTGTTGTGCAGGCGTCACCTCTGCCGCCCTCATCTTCTGCTTCAGTTATGAGCATANCTCGATCCAAAAAGCCTCGCAGGGGGAGCGGCACATTTTTTACCAATGGATGAATCTGCAGATTTCATGCTAATGGATAAGACACGTAAGCACCGCTTTTTTAAGAATCATGTTCTCTATTAATAATTTTTTTTTCACTCTAGAATTTCTACAGGCCAATGGAAATGACTACTCCCTATACGAGCAACAACAAATTCCGCGTGTGACCAGTCCAACTGCCTTTTTAGCTCGAGAGGTTGGCACTGATTCTCATAAGCTGCAGTTAATGAAGGCTTCATTCTTTGGTGACGATGACTTTGACAATAAATCAGTTACCACTGTTGAAGAATTTGAAAAGAATAATTATTACAATAGCAATCAAAGTCGCCGTGCTGGTTCATTTGCCAAAAGAGTTCAAGACGTGCACACTTCCTCGCAATCGCTCTGGAAGGAGCCTGGCCACGGTGCTGCTCTTTCGGACGCATCGAGTCAACTAGATTTTGTTGTGCAGGCGTCACCTCTGCCGCCCTCATCTTCTGCTTCAGTTATGAGCATAATGCGTGAAATTGACACTGAGGTGCTTACTAATAGCTATAATAAAAAAAATAATAATAACGTAAATCTATTAAATCTACAGGCATCCACTCCGGCACTTGTCGGCGATGCGGCAGCTGTGGCACAACTCTCCAAAATACCACAATTTTCTGTAAAGCCGAAAGTGGCAGGCGTTAAGGTGGTAGCACACCAGGTGCCAATTACAAAGTCGTTGGCTTTTAATTTAAAGGGTAGGTGGGCAGCAGATTTGGGATTATATAATTTTCGCCGTTTCAAGCCGACTTTTGGGCCGCAGAATACTGTAATCGTACCATCCACACGCAAAAATGTCGACCATGAAGTGCAAAGTACGTCAACACATTTTCAAAGAATATTATATTTTTAGTATAATTTGTCTTATTTCTTTAAGATGAACATCTCTTCGATGTATCGGCTTACATATTTAAAGGCCGAGCCGCAAATGATTACACCGCCACCATACTACAACACGTAAAAATATCTTCAGTAATGCATTATG
>NW_016160131.1:0-60420 GCF_001687245.7 Rhagoletis zephyria | reverse complement strand
ACACTTCAAGGAGAGTATTGTAACTCACTTGGAACTGCAATTGCGTAATTCATTGCAAGAAGACGTTGAAGGTAGTGAATGTCCTTGGATAAAGTCCGACAACGGCACCGATTTGATTGTGAAGCATCTGGATGAAGCCATCAAGCAAATTAATCTTGGCCCATTGGAGGAATATGCGGTCTCAGTGTGGTCGCTTTGCTTGGCTTTGTGGGGCGATCATGAAGAGCTTGAGGGACGTGAGCCAACGTCACACTTCACAATAATGTGCCGCCGAAATTTACTTTCTGAGTGGATGGAGAATACCTTGACCGATAAGGACTTGTTAACGAAGAATGTCTCCAAGCACACCTATCTGGATCATTTGTTAGAACTTGTGATGTGCCACAAGGTGACGGAAGCTTGCGAGTTGGCCTTTCGATATGACGACGCGAATCTGGCACTGTTGCTGTCACAACTTTCTTCGGGGCCCACCGTGCGTCAACTTTTAGAAGACCAGTTGGCTGCTTGGCATAAGGATGAAGCTGACAAATTTATACAATTGGAGCGCTTAAAGCTATATATGCTGGTCGCCGGAGTTGCGCTTATGGACTCGGGGCACGGTCCCATCAATACCTTAGATGGCATTGAATGGACAAAAGTGCTAGCAGTAAGTGCATGTCGGATACTTTTTCTGAAGCACCAAATGTTTGTAATTCTGTTTCTACGTTTTGCAGCTTCAACTATGGTACCTTTCGTCGCCCACTGCATCTATTACCGATGCGCTATTAGCCTATGAAAAATCTTTTAAATCGGAAGAATTCTACTCTTTGCCACCAACACCCTGCTATATGGATAAGACGTGTCTGAATGAAAAGTATGCGCTCTACGACTTGCGCTACCATTTGCTGCAGTTGTTCTCCAAACGTAGTCATCCGCTGGAGAGTTTGCTCAATCCAGCAACTCATACAGCTGATCCGATGGATTATCGCTTGAGGTGCAACAGGCTACCAACTTCTTTTTGAAAATATTTTATACAAATTCGTAACCTATTTAATTTGGATTCTAGTTGGCTTCTGCTTCAAACATTGGAGGCAATTGGATACCGACACTGCTCAATTTTAAGTGAAAGCCAATTGCATGTAGGCTTTGCAAGTCAGTTAGAAAATTACGATCTATGGGAATGGGCTACATTCGTTCTTTTGCATATAAAAGACCGTAATCAAAGAGAGTTGTCAGTGCAAAATATGCTCTATCGTTATGTTAGTGTTTCAAAAGATGTTTCATTGTCGGATAAGGAAAAGTTTGTAATAAATAATTTGGGAGTACCGGAGAAATGGATTGATTATGCGAAGGCAGTGAAGGCGGGCGCCATTGGCAATCATCATTTGCAAGCGAAATACCTGTTAAAGGCAAAGCAGTGGGCATTGGCACATGAAGTTATATTCCAGCACATTGCACCCGATGCAATCATTAATGGTAAGTGCGAGCGTAAATACCGCCACAACAGGCCACAGAAAATCTATTGAACCTATTCTCTTCTTCACGCAGATAATCTCGACTATTTGCACAAATTGCTGAGTCAGTTCGAGGGTGCCGAGGCCAACAAAACCATAAAAGTACCGAATTGGTCTAATCAAGGACAAATATTCTTAGACTTTATCGATATCAACGAAAAAGTAATTCAGAACACTCAAATATACAAAATATGTTTAAGGCCCTTATTATGAGCTGCATTCGATTTTCGATCTTCGCTGGCTATCGAAGATCGAAGATCGAAAGTGAAATTCGTATTATGAGCTATGCAAGCGTGTCGAAATTTTCGTTGAGTATCGAATTTTCTGTCGAACAGAATTTTACTTTCGATGGTGTAGCGAAGTGTTAGAAAATTGTTAAAAATGTATGATTTTGTATATGTTTTCTTACATTTTGGCGGCTAGACACTAATTTTAAACAATTTTTATTAATTTCATGCAGTTCTAACATCGTGAATACTAAACACAAGCTCGAAAGGCTGGTTTTACTTGTGAAAGAAAATCCCAATACTCTGTTGGCGCGATCTCTGAGAACAAAATCGTAGCGCTGTTGATAGTTTTAAAATATTTTAAATAGATTTGGCTCACAAACGCTTCTTTAGATGGTCGGAACTTTTTAATGAATCTGTAGACAAATTTCTTAAATATATTTTATATCAAAATATATTCGAAAGACTAATAAACTTAAACTCTCTTAAACATTTGCTACTCCTGGCCAGTTTACTTAGCTCTCATCCTCTGACGAATCGTTGAACCAGAACTCGTTGTACTCATTTTACCACGTTTTTATAAACTTGCTTTCTTTTTTACTTCATTTTAATTAGAACAAATTTACATAAATATGTATGAGCACAATATTTAGTTTGCTCGATTTGTAAACAAAGCTTCTCAGCGGTGAAAAATATACTATTGTGAACAACCTAAACGAGCGAAATTCACAATAGCGCTATTCTTCATCGAATGAGCGCCATAATACCAAATGAAAATTCGTTCGCTCAGCACTTTCGACCACAGTCGAAAATCGAATGCAACTCATAATAGGGGCCTAAATATGCAAAAGTTGTACCTACTAGTAATTCTATTTACTCTTTTTTTGCACCTCTAGTTCAAGAGCTTAAAGACACTCAAGACCGAGGCGGATATAGAAGCACGCTGGGAGAATTTGAAGCCACAATTGGCTGACTTATGTTCCCGCATTAATTTGTTGCCCTGCCCCACGGCTAAACATCGCCTGTGTCAAAGTGAAATCGCGCAAAATTTGGCTTGCCTAGTGCGCGGTGTATTGCTCGTCTGTCCAGTGTTGAATCCGTGTTTGATCATAAAAATTGCACTGGAACGTCTGCCATTGCCACAAGAATTCGCGCAACAAGAGCTGCGGGCGCTGCTCGACACATTGGTCGATGACTTGGCCAAAGTGAATACGAGCGAAAATAATGAAATAATCATGGCAAAATGACATTGAATATGCGTTGTATTAAAGTAAAAAAAAAAAATAGTTATTGTTTATTTTAGGGAAAAACAGGATTAGAATGAAAGCAGTTTTGAGTTGTAAATTTAAGATAACTGCACTAAGGTGATCTACAAAACTTATTACTGGCAAATATTAAAGTCGATTACTTCTAAGTCGGAGTAGATTATTAGTTCATGTAAACTGAATTAGCTTTTGGACAATATCATTAAATTCTAAGTTCTTTGTATACTTGTCTGCACGATAGTTCCACCTACCGGACACTGCTAATTACTTTGGTTTAGATGTAAATGACTTCTTTACTTGCATTAATATGTTCTTGAACCTTATAAAGTGAGAATAAAAATTGAGCCTCTGGTCTTTCATCTTTAGTCATTAACGTTAACGTTTAATGTAAGAATTCATTTCGTTTATTTTTTTATTGAAAAATGCATATTTCCGTAAAAATCTGTTATGGTCCACCGCAATTCGTACAATTTGTTTACTTTTGAATATAGTTTAGTGTAAAATTTCAATATAACTAATAAAAATTATAATCACCGTTCACATTATTTTTATTTATTCGTTTTATTTTATGCAAAGCGACAGTTCGCAAAATATTTTTGATGATAAAGTCAGTATTACTCGCCACTGTAGACGATATTAAAATACGGTTAGACCCAAGGCGAATAAGGTGATAGCAGGAGTACAAAAACAAAAATTTACATGTATTTTGTTTTCACTTTGGCGCCATAAACTGTCAAAATATGTAAGAGTGTGTGTAGAAATTCAAACAAAATCCCTGCAAACCATTTTTTCAGAGTATTCTGCATTGTAAAGAAATTTTAAAGAATTCGTTAAGATTTAATTCGATTTTTTGCCGAATTTTCTAAAATGAAATAAATTACGCACACTTCCATTCTTTTACGAAATTTCGGAAGAAAATCTGTGNAATTTCTTTACGAGTTCGTGTCAACCACTTCATATAATTTTCTTTGAAAATTCGTAAAAAAATCGTTACAGAAATGAGATACTCCTAACGATTTCCTAAAGATTTCGGGAACTTTGGTTTGCAGGGATTTTTCAATTTGATATCAGAACCCTGCAAACCAAAGTTCCCGAAATCTTAACGAAATCTTTAGGAGTATCTGATTTCTGTAACGATTTTTTTCCGAATCTTCAAAGAAAATTATATGAAGTGGTTGACACGAACTCGTAAAGAAATTTCTGTACGAAAACTAAAGAAAATTCTGAAAAAAGTCTGCAAGAAATTCTTCACATAGCAGCATTATTTTCATTTCTTTACCGATTTTCTTCCGAAATTTCGTAAAAGAAAGGAAGTGTGCGTAATTTATTTCATTTTAGAAAATTCGGAAAAAAAAAGGATGGGATCTTTCCGAATTCGGGCCTGTTCGAGGCACGTAATAAAAGCGGCATTACTGCCGTACTGATGAAAAATGGCAACATTGTTGCAACGAGTAATACATTGCTAGAAATTCACGAAGAACGTGATACTTTAATAATTCGCGCAACACTGCGGTTGTGATTGCAACTCGAACAAGGACTTCGTTAAAATTTCTTTACGATTCAGAATACTCTGAAAAAATGGTTTGCAGGGAAGCCGCGCGGCGAAACACATACACAAAATCAGCTGAGCTAGTAACACCACCTTATATAAGCTCTGATCCAATACTTTTCGTGAAAAATCCTATAAAACTGTTAAACAGCAAAATTACTCTCTGAAGTGAGAGTAAAAAGTGAGTGACAACAAAAAGTACGGGAACAAAAAAACCATTTTTCCAGTAAAAACGTCAACCAGTGATTGCTTGACACTTCATGATTTTACCAGAAGAAAAAGTTCGGGTAAAATCTTGCAACTTCATTCTCTACACAACTCTCCAAAAGTCGCTCTCATTTACAGGATTTTGGAGGATTTTGGAGTACGGGAACATTTTTCCTGCAAGGTCGTGTAAAATCCTGTAAGTTCATGGAGTACTGGATCAGATACAATGTTCTGACCGACAATGAAAACACATAGGGGCAATTTGGCAAGTCCCTTTTCATAACACCACAAACCTCGATCCATTTTTTCCTTCATACGGTAATTGCGGGAACCACAAAAACTTGATATTGCTTTGCTCGCAGAGGACAACGGAATTTTCGCAGCCTTTAAAGCAGCAACTCATTTTTCTTTAAATTTTTAAATTTTTCCCACATTCGAATAAAAAAATTTTCAAATCATAAAATTTCATTTGTTTATTTTGAATTTATTTCACATTTGAATAATTTCGAGAGAGTTTAATCAAAATGCTAGCAAACGTAAAAAAAAACCAAATGGCGGACGAACTGAGCGAGTGGTTTTACCTTTAAATATTTGTATCATGCTATATAAAATTGACATGTCCATATAAAATTTTTTTTAAAGTTTGCAAGCATTAAAATTACGATCTTAAAAACAATTGAGCTTATACTAGAATAAAAACTGGACGGATAGATTTGTGCTGACAAAAGTAAACAATAATAAATGGAATGAAAATTAGTTTTTGAAAATACATACATACATACATATGTACATATATTAAATCGATACAAACTTACACTCTAATTAACTTNAGAAGCCGTGCGGCGAAACACATACACAAAATCAGCTGAGCTAGTAACACCACCTTATATAAGCTCTGATCCAATACTTTTCGTGAAAAATCCTATAAAACTGTTAAACAGCAAAATTACTCTCTGAAGTGAGAGTAAAAAGTGAGTGACAACAAAAAGTACGGGAACAAAAAAACCATTTTTCCAGTAAAAACGTCAACCAGTGATTGCTTGACACTTTTCATGATTTTACCAGAAGAAAAAGTTCGGGTAAAATCTTGCAACTTCATTCTCTACACAACTCTCCAAAAGTCGCTCTCATTTACAGGATTTTGGAGGATTTTGGAGTACGGGAACATTTTTCCTGCAAGGTCGTGTAAAATCCTGTAAGTTCATGGAGTACTGGATCAGATACAATGTTCTGACCGACAATGAAAACACATAGGGGCAATTTGGCAAGTCCCTTTTCATAACACCACAAACCTCGATCCATTTTTTCCTTCATACGGTAATTGCGGGAACCACAAAAACTTGATATTGCTTTGCTCGCAGAGGACAACGGAATTTTCGCAGCCTTTAAAGCAGCAACTCATTTTTCTTTAAATTTTTAAATTTTTCCCACATTCGAATAAAAAAATTTTCAAATCATAAAATTTCATTTGTTTATTTTGAATTTATTTCACATTTGAATAATTTCGAGAGAGTTTAATCAAAATGCTAGCAAACGTAAAAAAAAACCAAATGGCGGACGAACTGAGCGAGTGGTTTTACCTTTAAATATTTGTATCATGCTATATAAAATTGACATGTCCATATAAAATTTTTTTTAAAGTTTGCAAGCATTAAAATTACGATCTTAAAAACAATTGAGCTTATACTAGAATAAAAACTGGACGGATAGATTTGTGCTGACAAAAGTAAACAATAATAAATGGAATGAAAATTAGTTTTTGAAAATACATACATACATACATATGTACATATATTAAATCGATACAAACTTACACTCTAATTAACTTTCGTCGAACACACAAAAAAAGTAGTTCCTATTGATACGCATTAATTGTAGTGATATGTCAAATCTTAAGGCACTGTATTCCATTTATGTTCCATATATAAGTAGGTTATTAAAAATATTTCAAGTTAGCATAGTTTTTTAGAATACTAAAATACAAAACATACGGAATGTTAAGTTTCGCGTCATATACGATGCTCCTAATATGCATGCGCATGTATAAGTAAATCTAAAATGCTTGGACGGTATACATTTGCACTGATATGGTCGTAGTTCGAAGTTGCGAAAATATATTAAAAGTACTTATGGTTGTTTATCAACGTCCTTTTAGCATTTTATCCAACAGGCATAGTAGATACGGTGCTGTGGGGTGTTGTTGGACGTGAACCGGCTAAAGAATTAGCAGCTGATGCATGCAAAGAAGCCATTGTGCCCATCTGTAATAAAACAAATCATTATATTCGTGTTTGATGTTTCAATGCATATATTTAGCTTACCCGCAAATGTGCTAAATCCTCTAATTTCGTCAAGTTGGTTAATTCAAGGAATAACGAGTATACCACACACCAACCGTAGAAGCAAACAACTAATGCGATGCTCCAAAGTAGTACCATAATAATGTTGTAAGCAAAGATCAAATCGTTGACTATGGCAAAGAAAATCAAGGCCAACGAACGCCAAATTGTGAATACGGCAAAAGTATTTAGCCATGGAAGTATCTTGCGCTCATATTCCTGCGGGAAACAAAGTTCTTAGTAAATAATATATATCGAAAACCATCGCAAAAATATAAAAGTTATTAAATAACGCATGAAAATAAAACTCAGTGTTTGAAAAACATTATTCAAAATTAGTGTGTCGTACCGGTATGAAAACGAAACGCTTTCGCTTTTTCCCTTTTTTAAGTAGCTTGTAGAGTAAGGTGAATGTTAGTAAATGAAGTGAAATCAAAAGAAATCGTATGATTAAGTAGATTGAGTGAATGGTGATGATAAGAGAGAAATCAATATATAAAGCCAAGATGTGCTTGAATGCATTTTGATCATAACTTGTAAAAAATAATACCATGCCTAATATTTTTAATTACCTTCCTTAGCGCAATTACGAGCAAAATACTTGTAAATAGTATGACAACGCCCAGTATTAGCGAGAATAACGCAAATACAATTAGCATATTTCGCACTAAAATAGGAAAACAATTAAAGCTAAATATGTATGTATATGAATTTGGTTTAACATTTTACAAACCGTGCTTATTGCCCACATAAACAAACTCGTATGAGATGATATAGTATCCATAGTGCGTGGAGCCAGGCGCAGCCATGGCTAAGCAATAAATATCGAAAATAGAAGTACCAATGGTGAATAGAGCTAGAAACTAAATCGAAATACATGTAATTTATTAAAAAATTTAAAATTGTTTGATAAACCCACAATGGAGAATATGCCAATCATCATTGAATTCTTTTGTATGTCGATGTATTGATTGTTCTTTAGTATAGGGCGCTGGTACCAAGGAACACGCACGGAGCGCATTGAACGGGATTTAATGGAATGCAAATTTGTTGAGGACCTTAAAGCATAATTATGAAAGTTATATATGTATGTATATTTGTTGACCTCTGTAATAGTTTTCAGATTCCTACTAACCTGCCCGTTGTATGGGAGTACACCGAGTGGTTTGAGCGATACGTGGATGGTGTTTTGCGGCCATAGTTCATATTGAAGCCGTAACAATGTAGTTGCACTTTTCTTAAAAATTTTTTTTTAAAATTGACGAATTATGCGGAAAATGTATGGCTGCAAACGAATAAAAAGTTNCATATTGAAGCCGTAACAATGTAGTTGCACTTTTCTTAAAAATTTTTTTTAAAATTGACGAATTATGCGGAAAATGTATGGCTGCAAACGAATAAAAAGTGTTTTATTAATTTATTTGTTGTAAAATAGTTACTAGTTGTTTGCTGATTAACTTTGGGCGTCACCCCCGAGTTTGTGTGGAAATGTCAAGCAGAATATACACTGTTTACTACTTGTTTCCTAGTAATTTATTCGTACATCTTGTATTCCTATAATATTTGAGCTTGCACACTGCTCACACAATATTTTTGTAATAATAACACAATTTATTGCAAATAAAATAAATAATCCAATCAAAACAATGCCGTTGATGAAAAATGCGCTATTCGAAGTGTGAATTGTGAATAATCTCGTTTTGACAAGTGCCAAATGAAAGTTGTTATCGTAATCGATTTTTTTAATGTATTGGGATTAGTGCTGTTCAATTTTCCTATCAGAACGGGCGCGTTCATAGGACCAAAGAACGTAAACTTAATTGTACGTTCTTCGTTATATTAAAAATTATCTTTCAACTTTTATCTGTCTTCCCTACAAGAAAAGGACTTTTTTCTGACCTCTTCACTAACACACTAAAATATACAACAATACAGAGAAAAGTATTTGTAAAAATACCCCTAATAATACAATAAGTAGAAAAGAGACCTTTTGGTAAAACACCCATGTGAGAAAGGGACGCATAGTCACATGTACACAAAAGAACTGGTCAGGTTTTTCATATTACCCCCGAATTTCTGATGAGGAAATTGCATCAGCACTGACCGTCATTTAACCGGTCATTTGCCAGTAAGATTTCTTGTAGGGTTATCTCAACGACCATTTATATTCAAAACTTTTGACTTCGTCCGGTTTTCAGCATGAACGGAAGACACAAGATCAGGCGGGAAGGAAAGAAAGAAAAAAGTTATTTTCTAGCTGCTGAAATCTCGACGCCATCTTTGTTGGAGGAAATAAACAACGAAGAGAACGAAGAAAACTGCGAAATTGTTGAACGCATGAATAATCATTTTTATTATGCAAATTCTTCTATAAATTATGTCGTTGTGTTAAATTATTCTTTACCTTATCTGTACATACGTTGTCACAGCCGAAAATGAAGAAAATTGCAGAAAATTCGTTAAACCTTTTTCCTAAATGCGATTCTAACGGGCTACTCTCCTACCCGCGTGATCTTGTATTTTTGGTTAATGGGTCTTCAGAATAGTAGGTTTGTTCGTCGAGCAAAAAATTTGTACGAATTATCACGATTTTTGCCCAAATCGCGTTCGTGAAGGCCAAAAAATTATCCAACACTCAAAAATTGTGAGAGCAAAGTGACAGTTCTCTTGGAGAGAAGTTGCAAATTCTTGCTGGAAAAAATTTTGCCAGCAAGAATTTGCAAACACGAAAAACATGTGGTTGTGGCGCATGGTTGCATTTTTGTCTACAATAATTTGAATAAATTAGTTCGTTAAATTTAAAAATTTATAAACACGAGCGATTTTTTTATGAAAAAAGGAAGTAAATAATTGTTGATATAATTAATTTAGTTAATTCCAATGATTTGAACTTAATTCGGCTGAAAAAAATGGTATTCGCAATCGGAATGCAATTGCAACCAGAGTCGATTTAAGAAACCCGACAGCTAGTACGATGAAGAAATTGAAATGTATGTTAAAGAAAGTCAGGACAACAAGAAATATACATGTATATCCTGTTTTTGGCCATCCGAAAGATTTTTAAAAATTCTATAAAAATTTTTTATGTTTGAAATGCAACCGTGGACGCCAGCTGGCAGCGAAACTTGCAAATTCCTGCAAATTTGCGTTCGTGCAGAAATTTGCAAGTTTCTCAACATGAGAGAGAATTTGAGAGAATTTTTTCTTACTCTCTGATATTTTGAGTGTTGGATAATTCTTGCTGGATTTTCGACGAACAAACCTAGTGGCTGCACTCTCGCACAGCTGATCGCATAGAAAACATTTCAATTTCCTCGGTTCTATTTTTTCGTTTTCATTCCTTCGCACATATTTTTTTTAAAAAATTGGCCAAAATAAATGGAATAAGTGAATCTAGGTGAAGTTTGCGATAATCTTATAGATCCAACATGTCCCTGCCCCGCATCACTGACTACGATCTGCTGGACAAGCTTGGTGTAGGCAGCTATTCAACTGTATACAAGGCTCGCCACAAGAAGGACCGCAGCTACCATGCTATCAAGATTGTAGAAATGTCGACTCTTTCGAACAGTTCCCGTGAAAATCTTATCACCGAAATCCGACTTCTGCGCTCTCTCAACCATAAGTATATTGTGACACTACAGGACTTCTTTTGGGACGATAAGTGAGTGACCTACATACTTTCTAATTGATGTTATATGTTATCTCATGTATGACTGCTATTTTACCTCTGCAGAAATATTTACATTGTTCTTGAGTTCTGCAATGCTGGCAATCTATCAGCATTCATTCGTTCGAAAAAAGCGTTACCGGAGTCCACTTGTCGGTATTTCCTACGTCAATTGGCGGCTGCTGTGCAGTATATGCGTGCCAATGATGTTTGCCACTTTGACTTGAAACCTCAAAATTTGTTGTTGACACGTAACTCCAATGTAGTATTGAAGGTGGCGGATTTCGGGTAAGCGCTAATATATACGATTTGTCTATTACATGATTGCGCCAACACTCCCTTTACAGTTTTGCGCAACATTTGAAGTTAGGCGAGATAAATCAACAGCTAAAAGGGTCTCCTCTCTATATGGCACCGGAAATTGTTCGCAAACATCAATACGATGCGAAAGCCGATTTGTGGAGCATCGGTATAATCTTATATGAATGCTTATTCGGCAAAGCACCGTACACATCAAAAAGTATCGAAGAACTGTTACAGCGGATACGTAGCGCGGAGAAAATTACGATACCAGCGAATGCAAGTATTAGCAATGAGTGTCAAGATCTACTCTGCCGTTTACTGGAACACGATCCGGCCAAGCGTATTTCATTTGATTCTTTTTTCAAACATCCATTTATAGACCTTAAAACGCTACCAACAGAACAGGTGTGCTTTAATTTTTTGGTGTTAGTTTACAAAAAAAATATTTTTTTCCTTAGACCTTACACAAAGCAGCAGAACTTGTCACCAAAGCCGTCGAATATGACGAAAAGCAAAATTACAAAGAGGCTTATTATCTATACTGTAGTGCGCTACAATATTTTGTGCCACTAATTACTGAGGAAGCAGATGCTAGCAAGCGACTGACGTTACGCAATCGTGCACTTACCTACCTCAAACGCGCCGAAGAAATCAAAAATGTTCTAATCGATGCTGAATATAAGGCCGCAGCGGCAAAAGACCAGCAAAAAACCGGCGAGCAAAAGCCAAGCACCTCAACACCACATTCCACACAACAGCCGCAAGCTGACATAGCCGAAGTGTTAGAGCCGGATGTGCGTTACAAGCAGCTATGTAAGTTGCTTGTTACAAANAGCAAAAGCCAAGCACCTCAACACCACATTCCACACAACAGCCGCAAGCTAACATAGCCGAAGTGTTAGAGCCGGATGTGCGTTACAAGCAGCTATGTAAGTTGCTTGTTACAAGTAAAACACTTAGTATGTATGCAACTTATTGCTGTTTTTTTTTGTTATTTGAATTAGTTGCTCTATCACACTCGAGTCCGCAATTGAAAAGTGCTCTAGAAATTGGACGCCAAGGTGAGCTTTACTTATACGAAAGAAAATTTAGAGCAGCACTGGATGCCTACACTTCAGCCTTGGGCATGTTGGTGCCCTTTACAAACAACGAACCAAAGGGCGAGCGTAGAAACTTACTTTTACAACAGGTTTGTCTTTGACAGAAAATTAAATAAAAACATGCCTTATGTGGTACATTTGCAGTTGGAGATTTGGATGAAAGAAGCTGAAAGCATTAAAAGCATTTTATCTGCCAAAGAAATGGTAGATGAACAAAAATTACCATCGGTGCGCCATTGTTCAATACAGTAGTATACACATAGAAAATTCCATGTCGATTTTTTTTGGAATAAGACGTGTTATACTAGCCGCTGCAAGTTAAAACATGCGAATTGATATTGATTAAATCAAATTTAATTAGTGTTCTCGCTTTTTTGGTAGCTTTATATAAACTTAAAATGTGTTTACATATAAGTAGATATGTATATGAATGTGAAAATAGAAAAGTAGACATGTGCTATTTGCACTAGTAAAGGGAAATACAAGTAGACACTTCAATAACGTTTTTTTTAACCATGCCAAGCAATGATGAGCAAGTACATGAAAAGTATATATTATACTAATAACTTATATACATACATATATTCATACCTACTTGAAAATATGAGTATAATTTATATAGACAATTCAAAATGCATCTTATACTGTGATGTAGTAGAGCAAATGCAAATACATATGCGTGTACATATACTCACATACATACCTATGTATAATGAAAAGTATACTTTTGTAATTGTTGATCTCTTTTATGTAGAGTTTCCGTGTAACACGTATCAATATTTATTTACTAAATGCTGAGTTTTACTTGTCAATGTTCCGCTAATGATTTCTAAATAATTTGTGATGTTTAATTTTGTAATATAAAATGAATAACTATTATATTATATTTTTTATGCTTGTTTTTAATCAGTTTTTATTTGCTTATTGTTTTTTTGTTTATTTATTAGCTAAGCTGTTTCAACAACTCATTCCATTCAAGTCAACAACAACCACAATGGTTTTCATACGCATACAAGTTTTTAACTTTGGCTACATTTTTAATTGTACTTTTTATTGTTTATGTACACAAACTAGGCTATACAAATATATTTATGCTTTTATTAAAGTAATATTTAAATACATTAAATTTCAAATAAATATAGTCTCATTCATACAAAGCTTAATGTTTGACCTTTTTTAGTGAACTAAAAACGTAAACATAAAATACTTTCAAAACTAGGTATATACATTTGGTCAACCGCGGAACCGAAGCGGAAAATCCTGGGGTTGTACACCCAGAATCCTAAGATGGCTTTGCATCATGATAGTACAGCCAATGATCACCTATGGGGCGGTAGCTTGGGTTTCAAGAACTACTCTAGCCACGGTGAGACAATCGCTCACCTAGCTACAACGACTGGCATGTGTTTGTATAACAGGAGCGATGCGCACATGTCCGACGACGGCGCCGGAAGTATTCCTTGAACTCGAGGCTCTTCATATAACCATAGAGCAGGCAGCCAAAAGAACTCTGCTTAACACTGCGAGCGAGGGGTTTGGTAAAGGTAAAGTCATTTCCTCTATGAGTATGGAGCTAGCTAAGGTCCTCGCTGCCACTAGTCCTATTACCTAGAGATGACATAGGAAAGACCATAGTCTTTGTTTAGACGCGACTGCTAACACCAGGCGCCTAAATGCATGCTATGTACTGCTGCATGTGCAAAAATTTCCTTGATTAAATTAATGAAATTTATGTACATGCACTTCTCAACTGCCATGTAATAAAACTTTCTTAAGTTTTAATTTGATGGCAGTTCAAAGTATGCTCTGCCTAGTCGGATGCATCCTCCGGACATTGCTTCCGGAGCATTCTGCGGACTCTGCATGGCTTACAACCATGTGGAGGTGGTAATAGTTGATTACCATTGGCCACAGTGCCTACCCACTACTTTTTGGTCCAATAAATATTTTTTTATATACATACATGCAAACATACTGGTCTCCCCTCTCACTGAGTTATTCAGTCTTTGAGAAGAAATTCAAAATATAGCTTTGCAGTAAAGCGACCTGGAGTGTCTCCGCTTTCGAGACATTACTTCAGGGTTGCACTCTGCACTGGTACACGGATGGCTCGAGGACCCCAGAGGGAATAGGTACTGGAATTGTTGGAACCAGGGCAAGGATTTCTGTTCCTATGGAGAAATATCCGAGCATCTTTCAAGCAGAAGTTTACGCTATCTACCTATGTGCGGATACAATCATGGGTAGAGGGTATAGAAACGAGAGAATCTTAATCCTAAGCGATAGCCAGGCAGCACCCAAGGCCCTCATATACTATGAGGTGAAATCGTCGCTGGTCCTGGAGTGCATTGAGAAGCTTAACTCCCTAGGTAGACGCAATAACATCAAGTTAGCGTGTGTACCTGGCCACAAGGGAGTAGAGGGTNTTATTTCGGTTTTCAACCGAAACTGTGCATATATGCATTATTTCGGTTTTTTTCGTATGCATTATTTCGGTTTTTTTCATATGCATTATTTCGTATGCACAGTTTCCATATGCACAATTTCAGGGTGCCAGAAGATGTTACATTAGGGCTGCCAAAAGTTCCGGGCTTTCCAGGATTTGTCCTGATTTAGACAAATTGTCCTGGTGTCCTGGTCCACAATTAAATCGTCCTGGTTTTTTAATGAAGGTCAATGCAGACACTCCTCTAATTTATAGCAGATTTTGCTATGAAAAAAATGGTGAAGCTTTCTGTCAAATTGATAACGAAACGTTTTTCCAAACATGCTAAATATCTGGAGAGCTTACTTTCTTTCTGTTTAGTTTATTTGGTTAAAATATCTTTTTTTCGGGCAAATGCAAAAAAAGTTAAAGTTTCTGATCAGGTACACGACTGAGGGGTCATACTTAAGTACTACTCGGAAGGTAATTTCAGGAGCTAAAATCTCATCAAAAAGGCCTTTCTTTCCTTTCTCCTTCATTTTTTGTATGGAGTGGGACAAATTGAAGGGCTTCTGCATTCGCTACTCAAAAAAGAGCTTTCAGAAGGGCTTTTGTAGTACGCCTTCTAAAGAAGTTATTTTAAAGTTTTTTTCATAATTCATAAAAATCGTACTTCTTTAAGGAATTTATTTAAGGTTCATATCAAACAGTTGTATTTAGACATTAAATGCTATTTGTAATGCTTAGTAATATAAACATTTACTTAAGTACATTCGCGTAAATTGTAAATAGAAAACACCTTTCTAGGAAGTATGCAGGGAAGCACTTTTTTCAGTCCTTGTTGGGTAATAGCGTGGGCCGAAAATCCGCTTTTTAACAATTTTGATTGGTAAAAGCAAAAATATGGTTCATTATGCTCTAAAAAATATCTGTGTGAAATTTGTAAAAATGTAAAAAATTGATTCGCAAAATTAAAAATATGTACATACATATGTATACATATATTAGAAGTTGGCTCTTTATTTCCGGGCTGGGACGGGTCGCGACGTGCCGGGCCCCACTAAAATTCCTAACGTGCGGGCTCGTGCGTGTTTTTGAAAGTTGATTTTGCACTCGTGTCGGGCCGGGCTTGAAAATTTAGGCCCGTGCCCATCTCTAGCCTAAACTGACAAATTTTGACAGGTTTTTTACCCGGCTCGTTAACTTACAAAATTTATGAGTTTAAGGGAATACCCCTAGTGTATCTTCTGAGACATTTTTCTGACTCTAAAAGGCGTTCCTTCCATTCAAGTTCTGTGCCACAAGGGCGGCCATGAATAACGAGATTGGCAAATTATGCCCTTAGCACATTTCAAATGATTCCAAATTAAGTTTCTTTACTAAAAATGCGAATCTTATGATTATGCTTACATACCATACATAAACCTTCATATCGTCGATGCCTTTGCAAAACCGACCATCGACCAGTTGCAAAATTTGATAACCCTGAACTCCAGGCATTGAGATTTCTGCATAAAAATCGTAAAAGCGTTGTTAAGACAACAGATTTGTAAAATACCGCCTATCAAGTCAATGCTTTAATAGAGAAACAGTTTTTTCGCTCTCCTGTAAAGTCTGTGTACCGTAAGATAGGCTGTGTATAAAATTGATCGATGTGCAGTTTTCCAAAGGCATCGATGACATGTACATATATATGTACATATACATATATGGATTTCTTGACCAATTACATACTTATATAATAGTAAATAATAACCGTAAGGTGAGCTGTAAACCTATTTTGTTCAGGTACTCATATAAAAACATACATACATACATACATACTTATATGTATACGTACATATGTACATACCTTCTTCAGAGCTCAATTATTGCACTGATTGCCACTTACGAGATATAGTAATTTATTTCCATCAGATATCTTATCTATGATTTCACGCGATTTGGCATTTACAAATATGTAGTTCTTTTGGCAAAACCCACGGCGTTTGTGTGTTATCTTATTTATCAATGGACATACAAATTTAACGTACGTCAGTATTGAAATCCTTTAATATTTACAATAGTCTAATTCCGTATTACTGACCCAAGTGGCTGAGTATATAAGTAGACGTTGCGTCTTTGATATAGTTCAGTCTTACTAATCCGACCGCCGAAATGTGGACTAAGTACGCGCTATTATTGCTCGGTTTGGCTAGCGTGGCTCACTGCTACCCTCAAGGACGTGTTGTCAATGGCACTGCTACTACGGTGGAACAATTTCCATATATCGTGCGTTGATCGAAGGCCGTGTGGAGCAATACAATTTAAATTCGATGTTTGCTTTCTTTCTTCAAGGTATCCCTGCGCGGTTCAACCGGCTCGCACTCCTGCGGTGCCAGCATTATCGCACCACGTTGGATACTCACTGCTGCGCATTGCGTTTCCGGCGCAACAGCTAGTCGGATCAGCATACAATTCGCTTCGACAGTGCTTGATGCCAGAAGCACGAATGTGGCGAAGGTGAAGCGGATCGTGGTACACGAAAACTATTCATCCTGGTACATTTTAAATGATATTGCCCTGTTGGAGTTGAATGGTCAATTGGTGTACAACTACAAAACTATTGCGCCGGTAACGTTGCCCGAACAGGGCTATGAGATACCACAGGTGCCGGAGGGTGTGCCCGGTGTGTTGGCTGGTTGGGGCCGAAATTATGTGAGCTCTTTTTCGCGTTGCTAATCAATTGCTTGGCTTATAACCATTCGCTTGTCGTTTTCAGACCAATGGTCCTGTGCAGTCAACTTTGCAAGAGGTAGATCTGAAAATCTATTCAGACGAGGAGTGTCTTGCGCGTCATCAGAACGCCACCACTGTTGACAACATTTGCGGTGGTGTAGACGTAGGTTGGAAGGGTCAATGTAATGGCGATTCTGGCGGTCCACTGCTCTCTGAAGGACACGTCCAATTGGGCATTGTTTCATGGAGTATAAAACCGTGCGGTACACCGCCATATCCGGGTGTTTACACCAAAGTGTCGCATTATGTTGATTGGATTAAGGAGAACTGTGACTCATGCATTTGAAAAGAATTTATGTTTAAAAAAAAGAGTAAATGTTTAGATTTGCAAATAAAGATACAGGTCATGGGGATTAACGTCATATAGCCAAGTCTAAAAAGCATTTTTTCAGTACAGCATGTTTTGAAAAAGGAAAGCTATCCCTAATTATATTTTTTACCAAAGCCATGTAAATCCGAAGTCCTAACTTTGTACCAAAATTAGCAAAATTCAAGAAAGTTGCGCGACAAAAAATTCCTGGTTTTGAAGTGTCTACAAAATACCGTTGATTTTTGAATATTTTTTTTTACGACGTCACGCATTTTCTTCTGTACAAAGTTATTAGCAGTGTACTCCTACGCAAAACTATCAAAAGTTTCAGAAAACTTTTACTGGTTTTGCGTTCTCGTACCCAAAAAAACCTGCGAAGTAGGTGAAATTGAGAGAACAAAATGTGATAGAGACCTACCAACCTACCAAATGGAAAAAAAACCTACTAGTTTTGGTAGAAAAAGTCCATGTGTGCCATCACTGCTTACAGCTAGAGTAAATATGGCTTTATATCCAAACGCCTCATTTCCCATTGTGGTGATGAAAAGTGCTTGCCGCTGTGATATGAATTAACGTCGTGAGACTTTAGACATCCCCATAAAGGCAAAGGTACTTCGATTACATTCTTCTCGGCGGTCTGAAAGAATAAATTCAGGTTGATAGAAAGAGTCTTGAAAAGACCACTGCAGTGAACTTTTCTTCAAGTTCGGACCGTTCAACTACAGATCATTCCTCCAGACGAGAAAACCATAGAAAATTTTGGGCCTATCTAGTTTTTCGCTCTCACTGAGCAGACAAGACTGCAGACAACTTGTTGCACTGCTGACTGGTCACTTCACGTGGCACAAACACCTGACTTGGATAGGCGAACATGACAGCTTCATTTTCCCATCCTGCCTGGAACACTTTTTGTGCTTCTGTCCCGCCATTGCGGGAATTCGGTATGAGACATTTGGCCGCGATGTGTTGACAGGCGAACACCTAAGCTCTTTGTCACCCAACACTCTGCTTAGATTTATTCGTAAACCGTGCAGATTTAAACAGATTAAAAGGCGAATGAAAACAGTACAATGGACGGCATGTAGCCTAAGTGCTCTTATCTACACGTGTCGCTTTGTGTCTGGCTCCGACAAAAAAAAAAAAAATGTATTTTTTTCGTTAAAGTTGTTCTTTAATCTCGATTACTCGATTAACCGAATATCTGCAGCCTGACATGACATTAATCAGAAATTACGTTTTATCGCCAGTAGCACAAAATAAACCTTCAAATGTGTGTACTTAGTTCGATAGCTCTAAATAACTTTCCTTATCAGGCACCCACAAAAACCTAAACCGACACTTATCTACAGAACCATCTTAAACGACGATAATGCCACTTAACTTTATTCCTATTTGGTTAATACGTGATTAGATTAAGAACCAATCCAATAAATTGATTGTATTTTATTAAGTACATAGACAGTGCTTTGCCAGAGCTCGAGTTCAAAGCGCTACAAGTTTTCTTCAGCTATGTGGTCTTCAGTCGTCATAATTTTCACAGCCCTATTGGGCATAGTATCGTGTTACCCACAAGGACGCGTCGTAAACGGCACCTCGACCAGCATTGAGAATTATCCATTTCTGGTTCGTTGAGTGCAAAAAATGCATTGTATTTCAAAGAAAAAAAAAAAAACTAATGACCCATTTCCATTGTCTATTGTCCAAACAAAAAGGTGTCCTTGCGTGGCTCGACCGGCTCACACTCCTGTGGTTCAAGCATTATAGCACCGCACTGGATACTCACTGCTGCTCATTGTGTCAATAGCAGAAATGCCAGCCAGATAAGCATTCAGTTTGCCTCGTCGGTAATCAGCGCAACCAGTACAAATGTGGCGAAGGTGAAACGCATTATAGTTCACGAGGATTATCGACCTGCGGCTGCTTATGCCAATGACATTGCGCTCTTGGAATTGTTTGGTCAGTTGGTGTTCAATGGCAAAACAATTGCGGCGGTCACCTTGCCTGAACAGGGCTTTGAGATACCGCAAGTGGCAGAAGGAGCACCCGGCATACTGGTTGGTTGGGGCCTCAACGCGGTGAGTAAATGGGTGTTTTTTTGGTTTTGTTTTGTATTGAAGCGCCCATTGATGAAAGTTATTTTGTCTATCTTTTAGACCGGTGGTTATCTACAAAGTGTTGTTCAAGAAGTCGATTTGAAAATCTACTCGGATGCTGAGTGCACTGAACGGCACAATGGTCGCACCACCAGCGACCACATTTGTGGCGGCGTTGACGAAGGTGGTAAGGGCCAATGTAGTGGCGATTCCGGTGGTCCGTTGCTATATCAGGGACATATTCAATTGGGTATTGTTTCGTGGAGTATCAAACCCTGCACAGTGTACCCGTATCCAGGAGTGTATACCAAAGTATCGCACTACATCGATTGGATTCAAGAAAATGTTGATGCGGACCTTTAAATATACAGAAGCCGATAAAGAAATTTATTGATTTTTTTGTGAGCTGCTATATTATTATTTTTTTAATCATAACCCAGTAGCCATAAAGTAATTTAATGACACAAAGATTATTATCAAAAAGAACAATAAATTCTAGACTGCATATTTTCACACTACAGGCTGATGATCAGCCTATAAAATCAATTGCTGCATTTTTTAATATTTCACGTATAATAATAAATATGGGGCATTCCACCGTCACGGGTGAGACATGTGCTTTCTATTTATATCAAAAAGTGAGCTTTCATGAAAAGTGGACTTAGCAACTTTTCACTCCAAGCTACCGTTATGAGTTATTACTAAATACGAAAAAAATGAAACTTACTTTTATATGGAAAAAATGTGAGTTATTTCTTCCGTCAGGGGTGGAACAAAAACAAAAAAAGAACCTATTTTTGGGCACAGATATATTTTACGGAAACTCTGTGAATTTATTTCCCTGCTCTGCATGAAGTAGATGTCTTACAAAAAAAAATAAAAAAGGGCAACACTCAATACCTTTTTAGAGGACAATGGTGACACCCATACTAATGTATAAGGGTGCATACTAACTGAAAGTCGAGCGGCGCTGAAGGCGAAGCGTGGCGAAGTTGCTGATGTTCACACTCAACGAAACTTAACGTCAATTAAAGCCGGCTAAATTTTTGTTCAATTTTCAGCAGATTCACGAAGCTGAAAACTCAAAATGAAGATTAAAAATCAAAAAATGCTTTGCTTTCAGCTGCAAAAGACTTCTGAAAAATCTTGCTGTATGAAGACCCTCACAGCATTTCACTTAAGATACACACGTGGTAACTAGGTAACATAGGTGGTAACTTTACTACTTTTACAACTACTAATGTTGTAATATTTCATTTAATTTCAATATTTTTAGTTTTTAGATTTTTTAACCCGCGACAAAAATATTTTCAACAGTAATCTTTCTTTACCCTCTTAAGTTTGATTTAGTTGATGTCAATTGTATGTTGAGTCAATTGTGTGCTTTCTCAAACCTCTTTAGTTAGATACCCATATTGTAATATTTAATTTAACTTATCAATTATTAACCGACCACAAAAAAAGGATAAGGTTGTCAANTTTTACAACTACTAATGTTGTAATATTTCATTTAATTTCAATATTTTTAGATTTTTTAACCCGCGACAAAAATATTTTCAACAGTAATCTTTCTTTACCCTCTTAAGTTTGATTTAGTTGAATATATTATTAACCGACCACAAAAAAAAAGGATAGGGTTGTCAATTCTTTGGACCACGGCAACAGATTTCTAGAATTCTTTTTTTTAGATGAAAGGTGGCACCTCCGAGGTGGTCCGATACTAATTTAGTTTAGATCCGATCATTGAATCATGAAGCAATTAACGGTACTCTTAAATATTTTTTTAAGCAACGAACTCCTAGAAATGGGCGTGGAATTTGTAGGACAAAAATTTTAGAAAAAAAAAAATAGTTTTTATGGAGAATTAATCAGGTATTACGATGGTAAGACTTTAAATGCCTAACTAACTGGCCTTCACTTTGCACATAAATCGATTTCAAAAATTGTAACTGCTTATGGCTAAGATAGCTTTAGACAATCAAGTCCATCTTATATATAGAAATATTAAAACATTCTTAAACAATGTTAAGATTAAGTCTCTACGATGACCAGAATCCGAAATATAAACAATATTTTTCGATCGGAATACTCTGCTTCTCCTCAGAAGACTTACAATATCCATACCCAATCGTTTATTTAACCATTTTTTAATAATAAAGATTTACTTTTCTGGGGGTTTTGGCGGACCTACGACAAAAGATAGTTGCTATGAAAAAATGGTTACATAAATAATTGGGTATTATTATTGAGAATTTCCTAAAAATAAACAGAGTTTTCCGATCGAAAAATATTGATTTTCAAGAATAGAAATGGCATTTCTATGAAAAGTTGTTTTTTTCCCATATAAAATACATGGAAAACCAACAGCGCTTTGAGCGACCTCTAAATATTTTTTGATTTTAAAATAAAAAAGTAGGGGTATATTTTTTCAGAATAGAACCGACCTACTGGGTGAGGCATAAAATTCCGAATTTACTTTTCCACATGCATTTTTCTTAACAGTAAAACTTTGCCACTATTTAGAAAAAGTAAAACATTCCTTACATTCCGACGATATTTTAATATTCCGCATATAAAAGCAAGCCTTTGCGCCTATTTCTATACTAACTACATAAACATATGGCAATCAAATTCCACACACACACGCTCAAGAAATGCACATACTGTAGCAACAAAGGAAACTGTTATACTAGCACTACAGTGCTTTTCCAACTGCAACCATTGTCGTTGGCCGTTGGCATCATGTACAAAGTCTTTTCACTGGATCCACCATTGCACGTGCTTTCTTCGCTTTGTGTTTTGATTGGATACCTCGTGGTCCATGCAGCTGCCCAACACAAATCACTAACGTTCACGATCTCGACGCGAGCGGTTCTACGTAGCGGATAAGCGACTATCGACGACGTTTATGTAGTAGAGGAAAACAACAAAAAGTGTATGAAATAAAGTGAGGTAAAAGAAAGTGGAGGTGGAGAGGAAAGAGGGACAGAAGAAAAGCGAGGTGAAAAATTAAATGAAAACTTCGTTAGAGATTTGAAAAAACAAAAAAAAACAAAAAGAAGTGCGCGCGTGTTTTTGTGTAAAATTATTTAATGAAATTTTTTTTTAAATTCATTTAATTAAAACAAAATTTTTTTTTTTGCTTGGCTATTGATGCGCATTAACCAACTTTATATGAACGATTGTGCATTGTAGTTCTTTATGTAATGTACCAATGAAAAATAAACAGAAATCACAAAAAAAGGGGAATAGTAACATTTTAAAACAAGAAAGGGGAAAATAATAAGCGCTCTGGTACAATGTGTGTGTCTCGATGCTTGAGGTTGCCTTCAGCACGAAAAAAAAAAGCAGCTTTGATAGCGGCTGGCGTGACACAATTTCATCTAATTAGTAACTGACTTTCATTTCAAATGAATCATTACAAAAAAATGAGAATAAAAGAAGAAAAACATTTTGTGCATATTTTTTTTTTTTTGCTTGCTATTGCTTTAACTGCTTTTCATGTCAAATGTTACAAGCTTTCTGTGTATGACGAATGTTATTGTTTTTCAAGCAGTGCTTAGCGTGTTGCATAAATGACATTGACATTGACAAAATAAATTGCATCGCAAAACCTTGCCTCCCTCTGCAATCAGAGCCATTGCTGCTCTGCTGCTACACTCGCTCGCGAATGCTAATACCGTCGCTGTTTAATCATTTCCAAGTGCAGCAGATGCAGTTGCGGCGGCATCGCCAACATTGAAAACAGGTTGACTGCACTGCAAACAAACAACAACAACATACTCAGTTCTGAAGACCAAATAGAAGTATTGCAGATGGTTTTGCTGACATACCCTCTCCCTGTGCTTACTAGATTTGTACGCTGCTTTGTATTATAACGCGCCACTACAAGTGACTGACTCTTTAGTGCCACCATTCTTTCTATCAGATCTCAATGAACACCAAATTCACGTTGTGTGCGCAATTCTCATTGTAATCAATGGGCAAGCTTAAGTTTTTTCACATTATAACAAATTTCTACGCATTGTAAGTATAAAGCCTGTGTACATAGTTTTAAAAATGTCAAATTTTGAGTTGTGTCACTTTTGAAGATCGTTGTGCGCTGATGTGATGGCTACATTTAAACGGCAAGCGCTCTCCTTGCTTACTGAATTTTTCGCTAAGTGGCTTTTCTGCCAGGCGTGGAAAGTGTTTGCAGCCCAACTTATTCAACGCGAATTAAAGATGCGTGAAGCGTTAAACAGCCTCAACACTTGTCGCTGGCTTTTAAGCAATACAAATACTATTTTGTTTAATTAGTCATTTAATTAACTTTAACTTGGCCAACTAGGCGTATGAGGAACTTTTGGCGCTATCGAAATTCGTATGTACATATGTATGTAGATACCAGTTATCACGGGACTCTCAACCAGGGTTGTTGCGAATATTATTCCAAAATAAAAGTCCTTTTCGGTATAATAAACAAACGGCCTGTCAAATTAAACAAATTTGGTATCATATGAAAGAGGACTTGAAGAACGACTAGTGAGATGAGAAGAGATGGAAGCTTGCATTAATTTTCAGTTTGGATTTATAAGAAGCTTAATGTGATTTATTGCGAGTACTGAAGCCGCACTCTCTCCAAAATGGATATTCGCAACGAGCTTGCAGGAAAACGATATGCCCAATCCCTCAAGGAATTTAATTACTCAGCATCTGTGGGAGCCAGCTATGCTAATTAAATTTGTCAATTTATAGCCATACTAGAATTTACTGTTAAAAATTTCGGTCTCACTTTATGCAAATTAATGAAAATGCCTAGCCCCGTTAGGAAAAAATATATATATTCAGTCAATTAAAACTTGGACTTTATTTAATGGACCATAAAACAGTATACCTGAATGTTATATGAAAATAAAATAAAATTTTTTTTTTGTGAATTTTTTTTTCAGAAACTATTATTTTGCAATCTACTGACGATTCCGATTTTTGGGCGGATTTTTTACCTATATTCCCTATATTAATAAGAATGATGAATGCACTCGCCTAGAGAAGGGAAATGACAAGAATGATCTTTCCACCTTTTTTGTTCTCTGTTCTTTCTTCAAAATTTGTATCTACCAGGCTGTAAAATATGAAATACATTAATGTCTGATATTGTATCAAAAAATGACTTTTAAGAACAAGTTTTGAAATAAAGGAGAAAGTAGAGCTTTAGAAAAATAAATAAACTACTACCCAAGAAAAAGGACTGTCCTTTGAAATAAAGTACGGATGGTCACCGCACCAATAGTAGTACAGGATGAGTGACTATTAAGCCATAAAGCGCTGATAGGAATGCATATTCAAGTAATGAATTCAGAATTATTAAATCAAATCATTGCCTTCATCAACCAGCATGCATTTACATAACTACTGTCGGCTTATCACTGGGATTTTAACAAAAAAATATGTTTGGATTAGTTATATGCAAGACTAGACTAATCCACCAACTCCCTCCGCTCCAACAGTTGAGAGGTATTTTTAGCATAAATTACATTTGAATCTTACCGATAAAGCTACCAGGGCGGATCAGTGAGTCCATGAATTTTTGAACTTATCGTATTACAACTTGTAAAGTCGGAAGTTTTATGCTCTCACCCTCTAGGCGCATATATATAGCGAAAAAATACACCCCTTTTTTTATCTTGACATCGAAAAATATTTATAGCTCGCTAAAATCGCTCAAAGTCTTCCATGTGTTTTTTTATGGGGAAAAAACAACTTTTCGTAGAAACGGTATAGAATCCTTGATCGATCGATATTTTTCGATCGGAAAACTCTATTTTTCTTCCTAGGCAAGACTCATACCGGGCTTGGTAAGGATTGGTGAAGCGGCAACCGAGATACAGCATTTTATCATAAGTGGGCGGGGTCACGCCCATTTTCCAAAAATTTCAAAATAATATTATTTTATACCAAAATTATACTTCACCATTTAATTTTCAACAATTAATGGAAAAATCCGCCCAAAAATCGGAAAAACTGGGAATATTTATATATATGTAATTCTTAAGTATAGCCTTTGTATTTCTGAGAGTGGAAGGCGGAATACTCAAAAACTAACCGAAATTCCGCCACATTTAATGATTGCGCTCATATTTTTTTCAAGTTTTAGACGTTTTAGTGATCGAATCTTTCTAATAAAAGAGAGAGTACAAACTAAATTTCATCGAAATCGGATGAAATTTGATCTTTCCGCCTACAAAGGTGAAGGGCGTGGCATTAAGCCCTTTTTTCAAATACCATACTTCATAATTCCCGTTTTCTAAGAAATATTCTTTCCACTTGCCTCCATATAGTCGAAACAATGTGCGGCGCACAGTGGTGTCAAACTAGAATTTACTGTTTAAAATTTTCCAGATTCCTCATTTTTCAAGTGGTATGATTAATTTTCTCTTCAAATGGAAACTAATAAAATGTGTAAGAGCTTGGTCGAGCCTGATTTTTGAATTTTTATTTGTTTATATTTAATTTAGTGCAAAGTGCAGAGAACCAACCGATTTTACTGTTTCTTCAAATAAATACTCCTTAACAAAAACTAGTTGAAAAAAAAATTGTACAGTTCCCGAAAAATGAAAAAGATTGCAAAATAAAAGTTTAGAGATTGTGAAAAACTTATTTTTCTCAACTGGTAATACTTTGTATTGGAAAGAGTCACACTGCAGCGAGAAGCCCCCATTGTGATATATTAGGATGAATTGATGTGTTTAGCATCCACTTCCCCCATTAAATGATCTATTTACTGTTACTTATGCAGCGAGGAAAGCTGTCAAATCTCAAGGGTTTGAGTCCGCTGAGTAATCGTTTTAGAGAAGCTTCAGACTACGTTGCCGTATTTAGGAAATGTCATAAAACCAATCTCTGAGCTAAGGTAGAGTCGATGAAGACGAATAGATTTGAGCCATATATAGTTTGCTTGACATTTACGGCAGAATTGAACGACTACAGATCAGTTCCCTTCCGTGCCAGATCATTCGCAATGCTGTTGCTAGTAATATTTCGGTGGCCGGGAGCCCAGACTACATTCTTCGTAGCCGAATCGTCTGGAAGCATTCTTCGTTGAATTGCCATCTTCGAAAAGGTATTATTGTTGCCCCGCAGATATTGAATCGAAGTTTGGTTTTCAGAGTGGACGGTGTTAGTGTATGCTATTACAGGAGGGCATCATCATAAGTAATATATCTTAACTCAGCTTGGGAGACATCTCTGTAGCTTATTTGGCAGTATTTATTCCGAAGGGGTGTTGTAGCTGACTTTAGTATTTACATAGATTACTGCCATCGCTGAACATTGAAATGTAACTAGAGTCTTGCTATTTTACGCTGTTCCTGTCGCTCCCAAAACTTATTACCATTTCAGCTAGACTGAAGTTGGTGGTGTTGAAAAAAGCACAAAGAGAACTTTACGAGCTTTGCTGGGTGTGGAGGTAAACGCCCTCGTGATAAGCGCCTTTTCCATTTTGCTTGTGGATGTGTTTTTTCCCAGCTTTCATCACCATACTTTAACTCCGAAGAAAAGAATGGGCTTTACATCAGCTGTGCATAGCTGAAGGGCTATATGTATCTAAGTGGCTAGGTGTGGCTACAAACCACATCTTTTGCCTATATCCTTTTGTTTAGTATTATTATTCCGGTAAAGCGCGTAGAATATGAATAATGAAAACTTGTACTATATTTTAATTTCTAACAAGTCAACAAAATTTTCGATGCCAAGCGAGTGCGATTGCATTTAAATGAAGAATTAAATCGTATTTTGACGTTGAACACCAAATCAAATATTTGCATTTTGCAATTCGATTATTTGCAGTGAAATTCGAGTTACGTGCAAGCAGTTAAGCGTGTTTAGTTAAAAAAACTATCAAAAATACATTCACATGTACATACATACATACATATGTATGTATAGTATATGTATGTAGCTGAAAGAATTTGCACATGAGCAAAGAAATAAGTTTAGCAGAAATAAAATACTTGAACATAAAGTAAGTCGAATTTTTGCTCGTTTTAAGCAGTGTAACTTACGAGTATTCGGTAAAAATATACCGTCAAACATTTAAGCAATAAGAAACAGAAAGTGAAATCTGCAAGATAGCATCGCAAAATCACTAGATCAGCAAAAACAAAAAATCGTAAATCTGATTAAAATAAAAGCGTCTAATAACGTAAGCAATAATACAGCGAAAAGGCAGTGCTAAGCGACAAAAAAAAATAAAAAATATTCGTGCAACACAAACAAAAAAAAACAAACTATAATAAAGAGACTAAACAAGAAACAATAATGTCACCATTTACAAGCGATTCCAACATCAACAAAAGCATCAACACAATGCTGATCCATGCAGCCATTGACGATGAGGCCGCCGCCGCTGCGGCACACGCCGACCCACCAATGGCACGCGGCAATGCCAATAACAATGCCACCAACAACGACAGCGACTACGCCAACCAAAGCGGATGTGACAGTAGTATGTCGCTGATGAGTCGTCGATGTCGTCGTGGCTGCGAGTGGTTGCGAGTTGGCGATTTGATGAGCTACCAGAATATGCTCGTCATGTTGGCGGTGTTGGTTTGTGGCCTTGCCACCGTTAACGGGCTCAAGTGTCACATGTGCGGCCAGTATAATGAGGGCGTCGGTTCCATTACGCCCTGCCTCAACTATTCGGATCAATATGCGCATCTCTATTTGAAGGAATGCTCGAAGAAAAGCGAGAAATACTGTGTGGTAAGTGTGCAAAAACGACCATGTACATATATACATATGTACATACATATATGTATGCAGATAAACATTTACATGGCATGGTATTTACATACTTGTAATGTGACCATCATTCACCCACCCGTTGCGTTGCGTTGTGTTGCTGCGTTACGTTTGAGTGAATGTCAACAGGGAACATACTCTACATCTATGTATGTACATACATATGTATAGAATATGTAGAGCCTACGAATGTCTTGTTTCTGCTATGCATATACAAATGTACGTACTATACATTTGCATACATACATACATATCGTATTTGTATTAAAATCGTTATTGTTATGACTGTTTTAGGTATTTTTTATGTGAGACTTTTACGATGCTTTACGAACATGTATATATGTATGTCCGAGGATGTGTGATATTTCTTTAAATATCCGTATATTACTCGCATGTAATAGGAATTGTTGTAAGCAGTCGAATACGTATGAACTTGTTTAGGTAGAAATGTGTTCGCAATACATAAGAATGTAAGCTTAAGAGCAGATATGAGCTCAAATTGCATGAGTAACTTACAAAAAGGATAACACATATGCACATACCTAAAACATATATGTACATAAAATCTAACTAAGTTTCGTTCCTATTTTGTCTTGCTTAAGTACGTTCGTAGCAATTGCGATGCAGTGATCGCATTTCCGAAGATTTCACGATAATTGGACTACGATGGATTCAGCGATAGCCCATAATACATTATGCTGAATTTCCATTAGGTATCGAAATGAAAAAAAAATGGTACTTTTTAAAAAACGTCATGTGGAAATGAATTTAATGAATATTTTTATAATGTCACGATCCGATTCCACAATACTCCTACCAAATATAGCTACCATTCCTTGGCAGTATGGCAATGTAAATGCGTTTAAAGTCTTTGCCTTAATTTGCAAATCGTTTTATCGCCTAAGGATCGATAATCGACATTATTTCTCAATTGATACAAATAACGTTTGCTTTCGAAAATCTAGAAAATTTTAATCAAATTTGAATTTGAGGCTGCTTATTTAACAAAAAATAGCCAAATCGCAAATTGGAGCAATTGCATATTGAAAAAAATGAAAGCATTTCTGTGTTCATATGGAAAAGTAGCTTATGTCGAAAGGCTGGCTTTAGTATAAATCGGCATTCGCAGCATACGATTGCGAATGACTCACTGGCGCTAAGACGTTGAACAACTTTTGGCAAATAAACGTGGAAGAAATAGTTCCGATACTAGCAAGGCAATATTCTTATTAAGTCTCATCAAAAAATTCCTTGCCGTTTAAAAAATAAAGGGATTGCCGCATTATACTAAAGCCAACCTTTCGACATAAGCTACTTTTCCATACGAACACAGATTTAAAAGCATACAATTGAACGGCAGTGTATAAGTTAATAATATTTTGTAGAAAAATTTCGGGGATCCAGTTTTGTAGCCCATTCAAGTGGCTCCAAAATATCGTTGATTTTTGGCATTTTTTTGACGGTGCCAGGCATTTTTTTCATATGCGAATTTTGTCGAGCATACTTTGTATGGAAGAAAATGCGCTACAAAACTGCATACATACATAAATTTGTTATATAAATGGTAATTATGCAGTTAGCGAAAACAAAAAAATAGTTTTTGCTATTTTTTGGCCTAATCACAAATTGTTGAATATGAAAAGGTTTATTTGGCTAGTTATAGGACGGTTTTTTAACCAAATTTTGACGTAGGCTGCTGAGATAGGTCGATCTTCCGCTCAGGCATCGACATGTATTTTTAATAGGTTTTTAATAATTTTCAGAGGAAACGAAGATACGTCTCTGCGCTGTCTGCTGACTTGCAGTAAAGTTTAATACCTTAAACGTTTCTGCATCGTTGCCGATTACCAAGTTCTCAAGATGTCGGACCGTGAGTAAATAACAAGCACCGAACATAACAGTTATTGATGAAAACTGTCATGGAAAAATTCACTATGTTCTGCAACTTCTTTTTTGTCACCGAGACTCAAATTTGAAAATAAATTTTTAATTTGGAATTTTTATGCAAAATTGAAAAAAAAATTTAATTTTTATATTATAAATCCAAAATAACGATTATTTTTGAGTTTTATATTATAATAAAAGTTGTAACTGTTACGCGGTCCCTGGACCGTAATATTCCTTAGCCAGGGTTGGACACGTTGCACTAAATTTTTAATGCACTGAGCATTTTATTGCTACTATTCGGCAGCAGTGGTAGTGAAATTTACATATATATAGTGGTAGTGAAGCTTGAAATGCACTACCACTAAAGCCCTGTGGTAGTGAAAATTACTATTTAGTGCAATTTGTCCAACGCTGTCCTTAGCAGACTTCCTTTTCTTAGTTCAAGCATTTTTATTTGGCAAGCTTCACATTTTTTCGCCACTTTTTCTACGGTCTCATCTTTCCGCAGCCTAACTATCATTAAATAGTGCTACACTATGCTACAGTTTTGCACGCCACTGCATATAGTTATATCTCTACTTGATTGCCTTTACCACTGCAAAAAAAATTTATTTATTCTTCTCCAATAATAACCAACGATTTTGTGTACATTTTGGCTGCCCAGGAAATTCCTAGCTGACAAGAAATTGCTCTTGTTGATTTGTGTGAACCTTCATCAGGACAATACATATTGTATACATACATACATACAAGAGTACATTGTGAGTGTGTGCGCCACAGAGGTTACACAATAAACTGAAAATGGTTACTTTTGATATTTGTTGAAAATTTATTTTTGATGCTATTTTGCGCAGACAATCATGCAAGCCTACATATGTACATACAAACCAAAATACTACATACAATATATTGGCATCTCGGCGGAGATATGTATGTACGTGCGCACAATATGTTTACAGCCATAAATATTAATGTGATTTGTGGCCAAAATTGTATGAAAGCAATTAAATGAAAATTATTATTGTATTTATTGTATTGTGTTTCGTTATGTGCGCAAGCAATTTCCAACCATTCAATATTTAATGGATTTGAGATGATTATATATATGTACATAGTAAGTATGTACATATGTACTTGGTTGGAAAGTCAAAATTAAATGATGCGAGTGGTGGAGAGAATGGGTGAAATGAGCGACTTAAGTTGATTAATGATAAAGGATAAGCTGTAGGCAACAGCTTTTAAAATAATTATTAAGAGGGATTTATAAATTGTTGCTGGTAAGTTTCATTAGCTGTGTTGATGGGAGCCAATCAATATTACCGTATTTTCAATATTACGGTATTTAGAAAAAATACAGATTGATTCAGAAGAATATTCTCGACAACATATTCAAAAAGTACCATAGAGCCTGGGGGTATTCTTTAAATGAATGAAAAATTCACAAAAGTTGTGCAACTCAACGCCAAGAACCCTGACTGCGTCAAATCAAATGCATTAAACAAAAAGTTAAAAAAAAAATGCTGCATTTTAGAAGAAGAAATTCTCAACATAATTGCCGTGGCAAGTATTATGCAGCGACTTATCACTTTTGCGTTATCATTTGTTGTTATTTCCTATAAGGTTTCAGCAAACACGTGGATAGTCGTACATGGCGTATGAGTAACATTATTTCCTGCTCATAAATATGCATATCGCTAATTTACCATAACAGCTTTATAATGATCAAAAAATACTAACAACAAACGTGTTAAGTATGCGAAAATGACTTCCATTAGCTGTACTAAAATATTGTTAACCACACAAAAAAGCAACTTAAAAACTTTAACTAAAAAAAAAAAAATTGTGTATGTAAAAAAGTGTCGTCTCAAGAATATATATATAAATTATTTTGAAAAATTGTCCCCGAAATTAACTGCGCTCGCACTTAGAAATTTTATTTCGTTCTGTAAAAGGTCATAACATAACCAAAGCCAAATTTATAACATCGTAAATTAAAATCTCCGCAAATCTCACTAAATTCATAACAATTTTTAAGTATAAAAATTACAAAAAGTATTCATTTATGTACCTACATTTTCTACAAAAGGCGCGAATAATATAGTGTGTCCATTACTCATAAGAATCTCAAAAGTTTTAAAACACATTAAAAAAAAAATAATCGCCCAACAATTGTAGTGCTTCGTCGTGCCGCTACTTTAATGAGCGATAATTCATAACTTAGGCAAGTGCTGCCTTCGAGCAACCTCAACAATTCACTGCGTACGCACACACGCACGCGCATATAAACATATATACTAGGGATGTTAATTTTTTAGCTTTTACCGATCCCGGGATTTTCGGGGTAGTCTTTATCACAAACCCGGGATTCCGGGATTAGTCCCGGGATTCAGATATTCATTACTTTTCAACAACTTAAATCGCAAAAATTGCTTCAATATTGTATGAGAAGCTCTCCTACCATAAAATAAATAATAAATAAATAGTTTTGGAACCTACTTTTTTATTTCTTCTCTGACGACAGGATTTATCTTAAAGGAGTTTATAATTTCAAAGACATGATTAATTCCAAAAACTATTTAAAAAATTCAATGCAATGTAGTTAGAATATGGGTGGCAAAGGCAAGAGCAAATTTCTTTAGAATTAAAAACAAAATAAAATTTTTTAATTCGCAAGGACGAATAGGTAATTTTCTAAGCTCATAAGGTTAGAAGGACGAAATTCGAGGATGATATCGAGTTTGTATAAGTCCTTAACATATATTTTTTTTAGAAGGACGTAATTCGAGGATGATATCGAGTTTGTATAAGTCCTTAACATATAATTTTTTCAAAAACAAATATTGCGAAATTTCAAGGATAAAATCTTAAAAGGACATTTTCAATACTTACCAGTCCTTCTGCACCAAAAACTCAAAACTGTTTAAATTTAACAGGGTTTTCTCTTTAATTTGGCCATCGTTTCCCGAATATATTGATATTGCCAGATATTTATATAAAAAATTTTAACTATTAAATAAAAAAGAAATGTAGCCAATACTGGTCAAGAAAGCAGTTTCTATTAGTGCCATCAGTGCAAATTACCAATCCCGAAAATCCCGGGATTATTTGCCAAGAACCTTGACATTCCTAATAAATATGTACACCCAGAAAAAAAAACAGGCTTGTAGTACAAATGCAACTGCCATTTCGCCGACAACAAGTCAACTGGGTCGTTAGGACAAAAACAAATGGCGCCCACTTAATTAACAAAATAAATGGTATACAACAATAACAACAACTCTTTGGCAACGTACAAGAATTCTCGTCTAACTTTCACCCGCCAAAAAAAAAAAAAAAAAATAAGTAGAAGCAAGCAATGACAGCACGCAGCTGGACAAATTTGACTGTTGCCAGCGAACGGCCAGTGTCGACGAGCGCTCACCGGCAAACACCAACTCAAATCTAGATTAGACCAGACTTTGTTGGCTGTGTGTGCTGCTCAGACTCACTCGCCCACATGCAGTGCTATTGTTGCAGGTCTGCCCAGGGCTGTGTAAAAAAAATGTGTAAGCATTTCGAAGCAAGCAAATATTGAAAGTCTTCAACCAGCTGCTGCTAAGACAATTTAACTTTTGAAAGAAGAATAAAAAAAGGAGCCACATTCGAAAGATGTTGGGCGAGATGCAAAATAACTACTTAGTTGTTGATGATGTGTTGGCGAGGCTGTTCTGTCCTGCCGCTTCAGCGGAGGCGCCTGCGAGAGTGGTGGTTCGAGTTGTTGATATGCTTAGAGAGTGTAACAGTGGGACAGACATATTTTATTTGCAAAATAATTATATTGAAGAAATACTTAAAGTGGTTCTTGTTCTTGCGTTCGCCAATAAATTCTCGCCTCTCTATTTTTTAGTAAGGTTGCTAAGGGTAGCAAGCAATCTTTAAAATTTGTCTTAAAAAAAGTTCAGAATTTGTTTACTTGTTATGACAGTGTTTTTTAATGCTTGATCTGTCTCTTAAATACAAATTTTGTCCTGAAAAAAATAGAATAAATGTAGTCGAAAATAAAACAAGTAATTTTTAGCAAAAAAAAAAAACGACTTCAACTCTCATATAAAATATATATATATATATATATATATATATATATGATCCACTGATCGGATCTTAACCAGATTAGGATGGGACCACCTCTGAGACACTACCTTTCCTTTTCGAAATCGGTTGGTGTGGTCCAAAGTTATGCGGTAACATACATAAAAAAAAAAAAATATTCCGACGAACTGATAACCTCGTCCTTTTTTGGAAGTCGGTTAAAAAGAAAATAAAATAATAGAAAACTTCTTAATATACCACGTTTTTACAAATGGACTAAAAAGTGGAAAGTAATCTACATAAGATTTGATTTCAAAGCTTTAACAATAAAACTTCATAATTTAGATTTAATTAAATTAAACGTGGGGCGTATGTAATAGATTTGAAGTGATAAGTTTCATGAACAATTCCAATAAATTTAATTAGTCTACAGCTTATGAAATGGAATCTGTGGATATCATGGTCACTTTTCTCTCATTAGGCAATTCACATCGATTTTCTCAATTGGTAAAAAATCGGGATTGGCTATTTTTCATATAATTTCAAGTCTATTACGAGTGCTTGCGCCACATGTTTTCCATTTAAAATCCCATTTGTTTATAACGACTATTATTAAAAAATTTAAAATCATAAAAAAAAAATTATTAAAAAACAATCAACTATCTCACACGATTTCATGCGTTCAAGTTAGAACTGACACATAGTGCAGAATGTATGGTATGTAACGGTGGTAACTGCAAAGGTACACTAGAACACTGCCTAGCATTGAGAAGATTACGACTGCGTCATCTTGACTCTAGTTTCTTCTCCTCACTCAAGATAAGAACAGACCAACAAGGGACATGCTAGGCCTCAATTTTCTTAGTAGCACTAGAGATCAATTTATGATCCATGTGAGATATTAGGGATGAGCCAAGCTAATCGAACCTTATAAGGCGTTGTGTTGTTCGACGTTGCTCCCGATGTAATGGTTGCTTCTATATCTATTCCTGCATCGTGAATTATCCTACTACTCTTGCAACGACAAGCTGTATGGTCCGTAAAACTTTTTCAGCGAGTTTAGCATATCTCTTCAGTATTTTTGAAGTATCTTTCACAGCCTGACATACTCCTTTGTATTGTCAAGCTCTCTGAAGACTTGAATCTTATATCTCATATGTACGGTTAAAGTTATATATCTTAAACTATGATCACCGTTCCCATTTCATCAAAATTTTGTGTACAAGAATGTACAAGTAAAAAGGCCTAAAATAAAATAAAATGCACCATATATTGCCGTCCAAAAGAATTTATACAGCGACTCAAACAAGTGACCACGTGCTGTATTTTTTTTTTTTTTAATAGTCGTAATGTTTTTCCAACAATTTTTTTTTGTTATTTTTCTATAAAAATACCGTCCATGCTTTAAGCAAAACCATATAAACAGTTTCAAACTTTATAAAAAATTTAGGAAAATTCGACAAATTTTCAACAAAATTTTAATTTTTAATCTGAATCTTTAGAACATTTTTCGGTATGCAGTCTGGTAGCGTTGATTTTTGTGAAAATTTGTTTGGTGACGGATTTTTGCACTTTTTTTTTCCATACAAGCATGAACTGCTTATGAAATATAAGCAACAAAATTTCAAAAAATCAACGCCAGTTTTTGTAAATTGCACTTGTTATATAAAAAAAAAAAACACCGCAAAAGCAGCCTCCAAAAAAAAAATCTGAACAATCACCGCGATTTTTAGGCGTTTAAAACTTCATTCATTGGACTAAAATAGTATGGGGTATAAAACTACATACCTAAAAATATTCTAAAGATTCACAAGAAAAGGTTGATATTTTGATGAAAATTTTTCGAATTTTCCTAAATTTCGTATAAAGTTTGGAAATGTGAGTGCTGCTTATTTAAACGAACGTTGCTTCAAAAAGGTCCAAAACAAAAAAGGCGTAAAAACCCAAACGGAGAAAAAAGGCACATATTTGGTACTAAAGACCGTAAGATCGAACACACAGTACACAGTGCACTTAAATATGTACAACCAAAAATAAATATAGTAAATATAAACAACTCGAAATAAATGAAATATACCAGTCGTGCCAAAGTTGTTTACATTTCTTGGCACGACAAAGGCTGCAAATTATTATGAATGCATTTATATTTAAATTAGCTGCTGTGAAAATTGCAAAACAGCTGGGGATACTTAGAAAGTTAGTTGGCTACTTGAGGACGGCTGATTGCCTACCAGGCTTGCTGGTTGGTTGTCGTCTAGACGGCTGCTGGAAGGATGGATGGATAATTGCCCTGTTTTTGGTACTTAAGTGCCAAAGTTGTCGCTACTGGCTGGCAAGTTATTTAGCTGCTATGGCGACATGGGCGTATGGATTGTAATGATAATTACAATGAAGTGCTCGTAATAAGTACAATGAATAATTTATAATTCCATGAAAAATAGCAGCAGTGGTAAACAACGAGGAGGAACAAAAAAATATTGTTTAGTTGATTTGTTGGCAAATTAATTAAAAAAAAACAAGAAAATTATGTAAATGAAAGTTTGAAAATGGTCAAGAGTCTGACGCCAATAATGTAAATGATATGGAACTTGAAGTGGTAGTTGGCGCGCTTTCATCTTAAGCGACAGCTTAATTCCCTATTCCTTTATAATCCACATAAACAGAAGTGGCACTGAAGCATACATATGTTTAAAGGCATGTAAGGACTTACTTACTTATTAAAAAAATTTCAGTCCAAACCTTCCTATTTTTACGCTAAGCGCCAACTTTGGCGACCTTCTCACCCCAAAAAAAAAGTTACACAAAATATGTCACGTGCATTTCAAAAATGTTAGCAATTCGTGATGCAAATATTTGAAAAAAAAAACGCGTAAAACCACTGATAGCAACCGCCACAAAAGCGTGAGTGAGCGCAAAGGTTGTGTTTTATACTAACTCTGCCAAAAAAAAAAAATGGCGTACGATTCAAGCATTTAAAATTTGTTGTTGTCGCCCTCATGAAGCGGAAATTAGTTATTCTGCCACTGCCTCTTTTTGGTAGCGCAAAATCCAGCTCTAGAAAAAGTTATACAAACAAAAGATATACAAAACTAAAATGAGACACGCACAACGGAATTTATGTGCGTCGTAGCTTTGGCTTTGTCAGTTTGCTCATTTGCGTACTGCATTTCACTGACCTTTAGTGTTGCAGTTGTTAGCTGTCAGTTGCACTATTTCTGTTGCGCTATTTTCTTAATTTTTCTTGCTTTAAAACTGCTGGTGTTTATTTCGTTTTTTTTTGCAGCAAATAAGATTTATGCTCTTCACTTTGTAAGTAAATAGTAATTCCGATTTTCGTAAGGGTATTACTTGGCAAGAAATACTAATTAAGATTAAGAGGAATGAATAGCGGTTGGACAGGGCGTATGAGTGATGCCTACATATTACACAAGTCGATGACTCGGTATTTCAGTTAGCCAGTGGCAAAAATTTTGAATTCGGCTTGCAGAACAAAGCAATGTAGTTCACTAGACCATTTTATAATCCTACATATTTTCTTGGCGTTCGTCGGCTTTTGCGATGTGATAGGAGTATATTTTGTAAAAAATTTTCGCCATCACTTGTTAGATTTGTGTCTTTTTTCCTGTCATTTCACATTCTTTCCTAATGACTTTAATAATTTTGGGCAAAGCAGCTTATTTTAACACGCAGTTAAAAAAAATTTTTCGTGATCTTACGCAATTCTTCGAGATTTCTGTCTTCTTTCTTCATCTTTGAGGATATTTTCTCGACTGAAATTTTTCCAAAAATAATTCTCAAAAATGCCACAAACATCAACTAGTAGATTTTTCGAGTCCGTTTTCGAAAACTTTTAACAAGTCTAGTTTAAAAAAAAATTTTGAAGGGGTGAAAAACTATGAGTTCAGTAAAAATTTGTGAAAAAATAATTTTTGCAATAGGTCCTTTTTGCTACTTCTCGACACTTGACGACTTGTAAACGAATTTGGAAATCAGCCCCCAAAAATCTATAAGATGAGATTCGCACCGTTTTCAAGATCAAACGCGTTCAAATCTTATTGAACTACTTAATTTTTCCATTCAATTTTTTTGATTAAAAAATTAATGTATCTGTTATTTTTTGGGGTTTATCCAAACCTTAAAACATTTTTCCAGAGTTCTTTGTGACATTCTTGAGACCCTTCGGGATTTTTTTTTTAATTTTCAGCAGCGTTCGAAATGTTTTGGGTGCTTTGAGAATCATTGATATATTTTCAGGACTTTTTGTATTTAACAAGACTTTTGGAGATTTTCCTGATTTTTTTTGCTTAGCTAGAAGTAAGAATTATTTAATAACTTTCTGTCTGTGTTTGTTTGATTATAAGTAAGAGATGTGTTGAAATAAGAATATGTATAAGATCATATTATTCACAGTGTTGATATTTTAAGTACAATTCTATTTTTTCCAGTACAATTAGTTTTAAAAAGTACAAAAATACAATTTTCTGATTTGAAGTACAATTTCAACATCAAAAATATCTTTTGTACATTTGAGTAAATGGACATACCTACATTTCATATTTGGTAGAAAACGCCAGCATATCGAGGACTTATATTCAATACTCTCTATCTGCAATTTTCACAAAAATTACTTGGTGATGTTAGAACCCATCGGCGACTTACCTGTCATTACTAATAAATAGTAAATTCTTCTGTCAAGCGTTATACAATGTCAGCATTAATTTCACCGATGACAGTTAAGTCTTATCAGAATCTCATTTTTGTGAAAAGCGCAGATAGAGGGTGTTGAATATAAGCCCTCGATATCTGAGGCCCTCTACTACTTCTCCGTAATAAATACTCACAACGTTTTGAGTTTAGCCACATGAGTAGATCACACTTATATGGCGTTACTAGCGTAAGTATTAAAATGCTTAGGATCATATGTTCAAAAGTATGGTTAGGAATACCTCTCAGTACTTTTCAAGTCAATGGGTAGAGGAAAACTTTATACCTGGCCAGTCACAAACAACTTTGAGGACGCGTGACAATTGTTGGCGAAGGTCAATCAGTATCTCTTGGTGTTTTTGTTTCAAACCTGGCGAGCCTGGTTCATCTGCACTGTTATGCCTAATGTGCGCAACCACGGTTAGATACTAAACGTTTGACGTTTTGGAAGTCACCCAGACTTACATCCGTCGTTTACATGATTGTAGTGCCAATGCAGGCGGCCTTCGTATATGTATAACACTTCTCTGTGAGTGCATTTATCAACATCGAAGGGGTTTTTAATAACTCTATTGCCGCAACAGAGAAGGAACTTATGCAGAAGAAAAAGACAATACTGTTTTAAGTACACTCATTTCTTAGTTCCAGGCAGGCAATAGTGTGTTTTAGGAATAATCATTCTTCCTTAGACCTTTAGCGTTATTACTATTGATTGCCAAATTCCCGAGTCCGCTTTTGGCTTGGTGACTGCTTATTACACATATTTTGCCACAAGCGCTTTACTACCTTAAATAATTCGTTTGGCTAAGTAAACACAAGAAAATGATATCCTTTACTTAGCATAAAAATATTCTTTCCATCTTCTCCCCAGCCTTGCGACATTCTTTAGTTTATTTTATGAACAAAGTTAACCGAAATTCCGACGGAAATATTTATTTGCATTGCAAACATTTTATTGTGGCTCAAGGGAATTTCGCCAAGTATTTTAATTAAAAAAAAACAAAAACAAAGCAATTTGCTTTCGCATTGTGTTTATAATATGTAAGCATAGTTGAATTGATGCTCAAATTAGCAACAAAACGTTCGTGGAATGAGTGTTTGCCCGGCGTTAAATCAATAGCAGCGAAAATGAAAGGAAAGGTCTACCAATGAAAGACAAGCAAAGGAAATGACCCAGGAGAGTGAAAACAAGCGAAAGCAAACAAACGCAATCAAATTAACAACAGCTATCATTTGAAGAATTGTAAAAAGTTGTTGCCTTTGTTTTCGTTAATTGAATGTACGTATCGGTGAGGTTGCAGGAACTCTGCTATTCGACACAATTTATTGTTACTGTAATTGTAGGGCAAGACAAAAAGGTTGATAATTAGGCCCTTCTTTTGCTTCTCACAGCCTCTCTCAATCCGAATTTGTTTTTTTTTTTGTGTTTCGGAGTTGTATTTGATTTGCTTGTTATTTGCCGCTTCCTGATTTGTCTACAAGTTATCGCCCTAAATGGCCGTTGTTGCATTCGTTAGCGATACTAGGTTGTCACGGTTTGTCGCCTTTCGTTTGTTGTATAGAATTTCTGTTTGTTTGTTTTCTTTTTTTCTCAAAAGGATTAGCTGTTAAATTGTTTGTAGTTTTTGTGTCCTTTGACAGCCGCTGCCCAGCCGCTCTTGTAAGTTGCTGTTGTTCGAGCGAATGCTGTCAACACAAACGAATGTCCTTTTGTGTCCAAAGTGAAGAATTTCCTTTCAATAAAATGTAAAAGATACTAATCGGCAACTAAGCGTATTTACGTCAATGCAATGTAGTTATATTTACTATGTAGACATAAATATATTTATACAAAAAATATTGTAAGCAATACGCTCAGTTCGAACAAAAGGGTTTTGGAGAAAGCAAAGCAAGGCTGGCAATGAAAGCGAAACAAAAGAAATGGGTGAAGAAGCAAAAAAAAAAAAAAACATATAAAACAGATAAGCACTACCAGCTTGCAGGAAAAAACAGCAGTAGAAAGAGGGAAAAAAAAAACGAAGCTGTAGTAGCAAGCTACTGATGAAAAAAAACATAGCCACTCACAGCACTCGTGTACATGCATAGAGCACAAAAGCAAGGAAATAGTTACGTAGCTGTAATAACAAAAAAAAATGTAGTGTAATTTTATGCTTTCTACGCTTTGGGCCATTGTCTAAGCCGATTGTGTTTAATCTTAAGTGAACGTTAAATCAGCACCCATACATACATACATACATGCATACATATGTTTGTAAGGACGTGCACTGCACACATATTCACAATGACAATAAACTACTCTACATAAGGTGTCTGTTTTGAGTAGGAAATTGCTGCAATTTCCTCGCACTCTGCATTAAATTTTTATAGCTGCTGCTACATATTTATGTATTTTCGCAGATAAATGACACGTGTGTTTTATGCATTTTCGTGCAGTGTTGGAGAACATACACACTCCCACTAGGCAATACATTATATTTTTTATAACGATAGAGATTATACTTAAGAAGTATTTTACAGCAGACGATCCATATTCGTATAAAAATGCCCGTGGGAAGACGCTGTCGGAAAAAGGATTGCTCAACAAGCATTTCCCCGATTTTATGGACTGTCCTCTTTCACGTGAAATCGTCTCTTTCCGCTGCTAGCATGCGTTAAAAGTTTTATTGTAACGTTTAAAAATGAATAAAAATTTTAAAAAGTTGTGGGATTCGGTGGAGACATCTTAAATGCTCTGCTGTGTATACTTTAAATAGAGCACAAAAAGATTGTGATCCATACATACAGTCATTGCCAAATGAAAGTGTACACCTTGTTCTAATTATAAAATTTTTTAATAATTATTTAAGAAAATATAGTTCGTTCTCTAAAATAAACCATACAAATCAAAGTTTCACAATTTATATAAAGTTCACAAATCTTCAAACTATTTTCTTCAAAATTTATAAATTTTTATTCAGAATTTCTAGAAAATTTTCGAGTAAGCCCGTTAATTTTACTATAGTAAACAAAGTACTTGAAACTTGTCGCAGTAAATTACCGTTGATTTTTTAGAATTTTTTTGTGGAGGTTGTTGCGCATTTTCATTCATATAAAAATAGACTTTAATCACTTTTATATGGAAGAAAACGCGCAACACTCTCCACAAAAAAATTCTAAGTTCTAAAAAATCAACGGTAATTTCTAGCGACTTGAAACCTGCGCTCTGTTTTACTAAAATTGAATGCCTACTCAAAAACTTTCTAAAAATTCTGAATACAAATTTGGAAGTCTTGAAGAAAATTGGTGGAATTTTTGTGGACTTTGTGTAAAGTGTGAAGCTTTAATTTATATGGTTTATGTTACAGAATAAACTATATGTTCATAAATAATTAATGAAAAAATTGTCATGAAAATTATTGTGAATATTATATTAGAAAAAGGTTTAAACTTACATTTGGTACTGACTATATAAAATGGTCGAAATTATTAAAGCCGCGCCACATTTTGACATTTATTTTTTTTTGTAATTTAATTTTGATTTTTTTTTATAAAAATATAGTTCATTCTTTAACAAAACCCGTGAAAATCCAAGTTTCAAACTTTGTGCAATATTTAAAAAAAATAGACACAAGGTCTTTAGGAACTTACATAGAAATGTGCACGAAAGTAGTAAAGGGGGTTTTCGGTGCTAGTGCATACGTGGAGCCAGTTACGCCCGAAAAAATCCTACTTAGCGACGGGGCGCTAAAAAACTTATTTTCGCAAATTGGCAAGTTGAAAATTGGTTTTAGGCTTATGGAATCTTTAAAAATTTCGCTTAGAATATCACGTGGAATACTCCTATAACCGTATAGTAAAAAAAAAAAAAAATGGTACGCCCTAATATACATTATGTTCGTCCGAGACGACCACGACTCTATGCCTGTACTCGTTAAAAGCTTAAAAAAAGCATCGAAGCATGCTACTAAAAGTAACGTTAAAAAATACTCGATTCTATTTGTATGTACTCAAAAGTACTCAGCCGAAACATTGTATATCACTGACCGTTTTATAGTTCCTGCTTTAGAAAATACATAGACCCGACGGCGCAACAACGCAAAATAAACTTATACTGAGCTGGAAAATGCCGTTTCATATACTCCAATTTTGGAACGGAATTACTTGAAATGGCTTAAACAGGGGACATTAAGTAATGAGAAAGCTGATGGTTCCCTCATTTTGGATTTTTCTATTTCATAGCGATTTATCGATGATGCTCACAAAAATCATAGGCAGGCTTCACATCCTCCTCTAATTTGCTACCAATTTTTTCTCCACTTTCATGTGCACTTTTTGTTTTAACTCTAGCCAAATCGAGTGGTACACATCGTGAATAATTTTTGCGGAATCTACAACATATTCGTTGATTTTCACAAAATTAGCTATGAAGTAAATACTTTCACTTTGTACTCGATACCCATCAGGTACTTTACACGCGTATGGAAGTACAAAAATACTCAGTATTTGGTAGAGGAAGTCGGGTACATACTTTTAAGTACTGTTATCGGAAAATCACTAAATATACATAGGTATTTATGTTGCAATAAATAATCAACAACTATATGCTTAAGTATTTCGGATGTTACATATATAGTATGATTGTAAATATGTATGTAAATGTAATCCTTAAATATTTTTAGCTCATAAATTAAATATGAAATTAGTGCCGAAAAGTTTCAAAATAATACCGAAATTAAGAAAAGTCTAGGAAAATCTAAAAAAAGAATATAAAGAAGTAAAAGAAAAACTCAAAAGGAAGGAATGGAAAAATCTTAAAAAGCTTCGAAAATTTGCAAAAATCCTTAAATGAAAGAGTAAAAATTACCAATTGGTCCTCCTTTTGCTCAACCGTTTAGTATTTAGGCCATGAAAAACACAAGAACAATGAACATAACATCATACACTTGCCATATATGTGAAATGTATAAACATCAACTAGCGTCTTAAGCCTTTATACCTCTACACAAATCTACACAAATTGGCAGCTTACTTTTTCCACATGATTGAGATATCACAGGTATTAACTCAATGACAGTATTCTCCCCTTAATCCAGTCACAAATTGTGACATCAATCAAAATGTCTTTGCCAAAAAACTTATTTTCAAGTTTTTCATGATGCTATAAAAATAAAAAAATAAAAACCCAATTGCACTTTCTTGACAACGACGCACACATTTAAAGTTTACAAAAACAATAACTGTACAAAAATTTATGAATGCAATCGTCGTCATTCGCTTCAACACGCTCGCATTAGTGCCGACATACACGTTTGCCAAGTTAAATTGCGAAAGGAAAAAACTTTTTAGCTTGAAATTGAGAAGAAAACAAGCGCACTATCTGCACTAACTTTTTTCTTCTTGTCATACATATCTACATATGTATATTCCATATTACATATACACATTTTGTATGCCACTGACGAAGGTCTGAGCCTTGAAGGGATTTCAGGTAAACGTTTTGCTCATATTTCTCGCACTCAAATGACGCTCAATATATCTACAGGCTCTGCACAAAAGAGGTGTTGGTGAAAGCGCGCGTTCACATCCCTGCAGCAATTCAGACTCACCCTAGGTTAGCCCTCAGATAGTCCCTATTGTTACCAGCACTAGTCCCCCTGCCAATGGTTTTAACTGCCGTTTTTAGCATTGACGTGTCATTGGAAAAGAACCGGTCCAATCAACACTGACCGTAAGATAGTCCTAGACGACTAGTCCAATTTTGGAGATTTTTTTCGTTGGAGTAAGATTGCGTTCTGCACTTCGCAGATGCTTTTTCATAATACGGAAACACAAAAAAAATAAATTTTATCATTTTATAACCGTGTTGCTTGTGACGGCATTTGAACCCGCACCCTCCCGAAAGCTGACAAATAGTGGCAAGCATCTCTGCGCACTGAGCTACAGTGTTCAAATGTTCACTTTGCAGCAAGGCCAGACCAAGCGATTGGGGCATTTACAGGGTGGTGCTCTTTAAATTTTTTTTTTTTATTGAATTGCGAGACAACACCACCCTGTCACTGCCAAACTGTACTTTTCGTCTATATCTCTAGGCCGGTTCCTTGGGGACTGGCTGGAAGGCTGACATTTTCGATGCAAGCAAATGTCCAATTCGGACCAGTCAAATTTTAACCAGTGAAGTACTAGTCCTTTACGGAAAATTGGCCGCCTTAATGCTGCAGGGATATGAATATGTGGGTCTTGGGGTGTGTGTGTGTAAGTGCCTTCGCCTATTTACAGCGCGGCAAAGTTTTCTTTCAATTTGCACACAGGCAGGGAAGCACTTCATTTTCATGATCATCGTCCCATCGGCTGTCTGTGTTTTGTCGAGCTCGGTGAATGTGCGGTGTACCGCTATGCGTATGTATCTATGTGTGATTTTCCGCACTTAGGGAAACACCTCATTTGCATAACGGTATTTAACACTGACGCAAAAGTTGCTGGTGAACTTTGCCAAAGGCAAATGCAAACTGTGGGGGAAACAGCAGCGATTGTAATAGAGACGGTGTTAGAGGAGAGAGTTGACGAGTGTAGCAACTGCTTTAGTGCCATGGAATACATACATACGTGCATACATGTGTGCATAAATAGTTAAATTTTGATGCGCTGAAGCTTTTGTGAATTTGTTCAATGTTATCTGTAATTGAACTGCTCAGCAGGTTTTTCGTGTGTATGCAAAGCAAGTGTAGCTTCGTTGGTGATTTTAAGACTTTCAGTTGCGGGAAACTTTACGTATGATTGCTTTAACGCATATCAGCTTTGCCAAAATCGACTCACTTGACCTCTGACTTTGCTGTGGCTTACAGTTACCTAAATTAAAATTGAATTATTCCCTTTGTCAGCAAAAATATGTAAAGAAGACCGCAGCAAGAAAAGCACCACAAACAAAATGTCTAAATTCATCCTCCTCCTTACCTTACACATTTAAGTTTCCTTGCTTGCTTTTGTTCTCCTTAGCGCATCAACTCTTTCCATTCTCCCAGCACAATTCCACATCCACAGAGTGTCCTCGCTGCATTGTCGCAGCACTTAATTGTGCTCTTGCTACTTGGCTCTTGCAGCTGAAGGAGTTGCCACAAGTATCACCAGCGCTGGCATACTTCAAATTATTTATTGCAATCACCCGTCGGGGAGAAATATCCATAATTGGATAGGACAAACATCCGTTCTTTGTGTGCTAAGTAACTCAGTTTGCTTTGATTTACTTGGTTCAGTTGCGTTCACTGCAGTTGGCGGTATGTACATAAGTGCAACGGGCTTAGTGGAGAAAGTCGATGAGCCACCTCTTCATTTGAGTATCTGCCTTTTTGGGCCAGAAGGGAAGAAGGCAACTCATTTGTACTCTTGTGCCTTTATACATTTTTAATGTCATTTCAAATTTATGTATTTATATTCGCCTTCTATGCCGTCTACGACTTTACTTCTGTCCTTCTGGCGCAATCATTCTCGTCGAAAGTTTGCAACTTTGATTAGCAGCGATGGCAAGTGAAGGGCCAGTAAACTAATAGGATTCATAAATCTAAAATCCGTATAAAGTTGCAAAGAAGTTAGTTATTTTGTTGCAGTCTCTCTGGGCAGACGTTTTCATAAAGCGTCTCTCAGGTAATTGAATTTTGATGAAAACGTTGATAAAAGGATGGCATTGATTATGATGCGGATATAGATTTCTTGATTGATGCAAAGTATTACCCACCAACTTTTTTAAATAATGAAATTTTGTGTCACGTGCAGTAAATTTTTGATTAAATTTTATTTTTAGTTAGTTTAGAAAATGCAACAAACAAACTAAACGCCTAAAGAAGGCAATTGTTTTGACTCATCACAGCCGGAAGAGAAGCATACTTAGGCGAATTCGCTATGGAATGGAGTTGCGGGTGACCGGAAAAACAAAAAAAAACAATTTTTCCAAGCGCCCAGTTGACGCTCATTTTCAGTCGAATGCAATCATTTTCCATCGCTTGGGTAAGCAGTGTGGGTAGGTCGTCGCTCATTTTTTTAAAGAATAGTCGGCCATTACGGCAAGCTCCTTTTTTAATCGAAAATCATCTCGGCTTCTGGTTTACACTACATATTTTCTTTTAAAGGGGACTTCAGAAATCAATTTCACGCAGATTGCACGAAAAAAAAACCGTTTTCCTATGGGAACGCTAATAATTTTCGAGCATGCGTCCATCAGACAAAATTGCCACCAGCACTTCGTTGCCGGCTATATAAAACTAATTCCGTATAAATGATAAATGACTCGATTATTACTATATTTCGGCTCTCTAAATATTATTTGAATATGAGCCATTGCGATAAGCAAATTTCCAAAGTTAATTGATATTAATGTGCGTGCTGTGCTAACCGCTGCGCGCCGCCGTCCAGCCACGAAAGTCAGCAATGAAAAAAGCAACATAACAGAAAGTTTAGTTATTTTCAAATAAATATTATTAAAGCCAACAAAGCAAGAAAATTTAGTCCAGTTCAAAGAAAGCGCAAGTTGAGTTCAATCGACACTGCAACCAAAAAGTCAACTAACAAAGCAAATGAAGGAGAAGCTTGCTGCTGGTGTCAATTATCGTACAAGCGCATGGAGGCTTTTGCAGATGACGACAAAAAGACGGAAATGGCGGATCAGCCGGGGTGATACCCGGAAATTCAGCATTCTATTTATTAGTGCTGATAAGTATTTCCACTCAACGGCAGCCAGCTTAAAATAATAAATAAGAACTAGCGTAGCGACGCATCGACCGTATTTCGTGGCATGACGTTGCTAAGTAGAACAGTTTTTAGGTTATAGCTACGGTGACCATTCGTACCGATTTTGAGATAATTGTCCCGCTAAATATTTTTAAAAAATCGGGACATATAAATAATTTGTACCGATTAAGTCCGGATTTTCAGGGGTTTTTTTTTTTAATTTAACAAAAGTCCTCCTTTACTATGGCCCAGAAACAATTTTTCATACAAACGTGGCAGCACTTTCGTTATCACAAAGAACATAGAATATATTTAGGGGAGCCACAAACATAGCCAGCAACCTTATTTTCTATGAGCTTTGGTATGTTCTGTTCTGTTAAACTGGTAGTACCACTTGTTTATTTTTTTAAGGTTTTTATTTTTTTTTTGTTAAGTTTTTTTTAATGAAACGATTCTGAATTGAATTTAGCGAAATAAAAAAAATATATAAGGTGCTCACAATGGCGAAAATATAAATAGCGAAGAGACTTTTTAGCATTGCTTGGCCATTCCCCTTTTGATCTAATGTTCATTATTTTTTTACGAATCAACATTTATACAAAAATTAGCTAAATTTGACACTATTTTATCAAAATTTTGAGCTTTTTAAACATATTTCTTAGAAAATTTCCGAGTATGCAGTTTTGTAGCCCATTCAATTCTAGTAAAACGAAGTGTAAATTTGGTAAATTTTTTTGTGGTAGGTGTTGGCCATTTTCCCCATACAAAAAAATTGTTGAACAAACTTTGTATGGTTTGTTTTACTAAAATTTGATGGGCTATAAAATTACATGCTCCAAAAAATTCTAAAAATCTGATTAAAACTTTGATCAACATTTGTCAAAATTTGTCGAATTTTCGTGAATGTTCTACAAAGTTTGAAATCTTGATTGATCGTTTTCTTTAGATACTAGAAAGTTATATTTTCATAAAAAGGTAAGAAATATTTTTTTAAACATAGAAAAGTAGCCAAAACTTGCTAAAATGTGTTTTTGCTATTTACATCCTCGCCACCGCATATATTGTGCGTATATGTTTTTTTATTTTTAAATAAAACTGTATTAAAAGATGTTATGGCTTTTTATTCTAAAAACAAAATTGTATGTTCGAATTCGATGCTTTAGAAGTGTCCCGATTTTGGTCCACAGAAATCTGGTCACCGTAATTATAGCAGACTCAAAGTTTGGGATTTTTTTGTTTAATTTTTCTAGCTTGAAACGAATAAATCGATGTGAAGAGCAGACGTAGGTCGAATCTCGATGCTGTCATCAAAACCATCAGCCGGATAAACGTACGCTGAGACAAGTGCGCCTGGAGGCTCTTTTGCCTCGTTATCGCCATACAGTCAGGCTATTGTCGCATCATTGCTATACTATTTAAGTATATGTGTATGTATGTATGTATGTAGGCATGTTCAGTTTCCTCGACATTTTCTACGGCTTCCGCAGCTGTCTGTGAACGTCTTTTCGCATTCAATGTGGCCGTGTTGGACTTACGCTTTGACACTTTCATTCTGAATTCTTTGTTGATTTTTTTTGTTGCTAACGGACGTCGTCAGTCAGCCGACCAACAAGCTGCCGTTTTGGCCAGGAAGCGCCATTAACTCATTATGACAGTTCTTTTTTTATTTGATTCAAAGGCTCATTGCAGGCAAGAAAAGACGAACAGAATAAAGTGAATGATCAACTGAAATAAATTACTGTAATAAAATTTGATGATATGTCAACGGGAAATGCTAGGAAGGAAGGAAATTAGACATCGTAGAATCGAAAATAATAACCTGCCAACATACATATGTACGTATGTATGAATGTTTAGCCTTTCCCGCACCCAATGAGTTTGCACCATGAAAATTATATTGCAAACATTTTTTCTCCAGTTTACTCCAGCATATTTGCTGCCGCCATAGTTACATCTATGTGTACTTCTTCAGCGTCTGCTTTGGCGCAAGCCGATTACTTCGTCAGCTGGGCAAATCGGCACTGCTGCTTTAGCATCAACGTCACTTCCTTCCTTCGTTTGGCTTTCCAGCGAATTTTCTCATCGCCAACTCACAAGCAATTTCATTTGGCTGCCAAATAGTTAGCAGTAAGAAACAGCTGCGTTTTGTGTTGGCAATCGTCGCTTCCAAGTTTCTAAGCAACTGACGGCTGTGGTTTTTGCCATATTCCCCAGGCATCGTCTCCTCCAATATACATATGTGTCTGAATTCATTTTTCATTGAGTTTTTCTATTACGCTTTCTGCTACATACATACATATGTACTTTGATTGCGTTTTTCGAGTTGAAATTTTCACACATGTTGCAAAATAATAAACGTTTATTTGGTCACTTTGTTTTTAGGTGTGTGCATATAAGAGTAAGTGTGTATGTTTGTATGTATAAAATTATGGATCTATGCAATATTCTTTTGCAATGAGATTTCTTCACTCTGACGCCATTTTAATAGGATTGGCGACCGACCAACAGCTGGGGTAATCGTGTAAATGAAGTGAAGAAAAAATTTTATTAAGTGCTACTATGTTAACATAACGCCAATGCAATAAAAGCTCATAAGATTATTTGTTGGGGGAAAAATGTGGTTATGGTTTGGCAAAACTTAGCTTCCTCCACTGCACGGGATAAGAGTTCATTATGAAGCTTCGATTTGCTGCAGTCGCCATCAGTGCTTTAATGTCTTGCCGAAAGGTCCAGAAAACTGGTTTATTAAAATTGCCAAAAATTACTGAATAAATATAAATGATTTAGGCCTGTTGGGACAAGTTTCTTTATCTAAAATTACTATAAATAAATCAACAATGAGCCTACACATTTTCTAAGAACTGTTTAGAAAAGTTTAAATACTTTTTCTCTCCCCCGCTTCAACGCTGACGCTTAAGGAACAGATAAAATTCCTCTATAAAGTGGGATCTAAGATTATTTGCGCCATAAGTTTCCGAAAGCTGCTCGTCTGAGATTAGTTGGAATCTAAGGATTACTCTGGAAGTGACATCTCTGGAATGTCACCAATAAGGCTACAAGGGCGTTTGATGCCTGTCAGGGAGACTTCACAGTAAGCCTTGGGGAATATCACCCAAACTAAGGTATTGGTCTTTTAATATTTAGTAAGATTCGTTGTTACATATGCGGCAGTGCAAGTAAACGCAAGCGGCACTGACTGGTCTACGCGGCCATTACAGGCGCAATGCGCACCTGTCCAACGGATGCTCTTGGTGTCATTACAGGTATTCCTTTCTGTTAGAAAATGAGGCCTGTAGAGCGCCCTACGGCTGTCTAATACGGTCGGCTTGAAAAGTGGAGAATTACTGTAAGGGACTGCTTTGAAGCAATAATAATTACGATTGACGATGTGTCCCAATTATGGTATAATCGAAGATGGACAACGGGGGTACAGGGGCAGGCTTACTTGGACTAAGATTCCAGAAAAGTCGACCGATGAGCACATAGCCAACCACATTCCAGGCGAAAGTCTTCGCAATCGAAGTTTGTGTAGCGAAGGACAAATGGGGCTAGATTAAATATTATGTCGGATATTCAGGTAGCGTTAAAAGCCTTACACAATTTTAAAATGTCACCAAGGCTTGTGACCAATTGTGTGCAAGTCTTTTGAACCACCTGGGAGTCTGCAACAGCGTAACGCTGTGGCGGTTTCGGGACATGAAGTGCTTGAAGTCAACGAAAGGGCTGACTGTCTCGCACAAAAAATGATGGACTGGATGGTAATGTTCCGGATTTTTTTGGAGTGTTCCGAATTTATTATGGTCTTTTCGGAATATTTACGAAACATTTCGGTATTTTCCTTTAATCGACTCGGAGGTATTTGGGATTTTACGGGACTTTTCATGATTTTTTTTGGAATTTTTTTGCTTTCTGCGGTAAGTTCGGATTTTTACAGTATCTTTTCGGAACGATTTGTAATTTTTTTTGAGTTTTCAAGATTTCCTTGGGACTCCTTATCACTGGTGAATTTTTAAATAATTCATCTGTGATTTCTTGTTTAAATTCTGTAGGTAATTGCAAATTAGTGCTATTTTTTACTATTTTAATATAATTCTAAATATTTACTTTTTACGATATAATTTCGATGCCTATATTTTTATGACATAAATATTCAGGCAATATACTCATACTTGCACATCTGCTATGTGAAAATGCATTTCCATATGTGTTAAGGATTTGGTTTAGGTAAGCGAATGGATGTGCAAAAAAAGGTAAAATAGACTGAGAATCCCCATAAATGTAAAATAAAAATTTCTATGCATGGCCAGCTCATGAATATGCTCTTTTGAGCGCAATAGGTAAAAGTCTATTTTAATTTTCAAATGCAAATTCTCAACGGAGTTTGCGTAGTCGCATTGAGTGCGTGATATATTTGCCTATATACGAAATATGTACATACGTGCAGGTGTGTGTGTGCATGTATGAATGTGTGTGTGAAAAGTAATTGAATACTAATCATTCAGGTGCAGCAGCTGTTTGAAACAGCCAGAAAAAGTGAAATTGAATTTGCCTATCATTTATTGGTGCCAAAAAAGTTACTGCTGGACGACGAACTTCGCAGGGAGTTAAGCCAATATTTTTATTTTTTTTTTGAATTTTTGCCAACATATGCGAAAACACAGCACCGTTGCCAATTTCATTTACTTAAAAAAAAATAAAAATATTTGAATTACAAATTACTCTGTGTAGCTTTTAAAAAATTGGCGTTGAGTGTGACCAAAATTGAATTTGAAAAATGTGTATGTACCTACAAATTGGGGAAATACTTAAAAAAAGTGCGTACACTAATGAAATTTATGTTATAGCGTAGCCTATTCCTATTCACCAACAGCTGTTATCAAGTTTTTTTTTGCTCGCTCTAAGTGCCTTTATTGTCTTGTAGCAGAATACATAAAGGAATAAAACGAATTTGAATAAATTTGCTGAATTGATATTATTATGGCAATGGATGGCGCCTGTGCGTAGGCTACACTTTAGCTCATCGCCAACATAGAAGATACGATGGTTAAGTATATTTCGGCAAACATTTTTTTCTTTACTTCTCTTACAACAAATTCACTTTTATTCTAGTGAAACGCAGTTTTTATTCACTCATGCTTCATAAGACATAATAAAATTATCTACGCATTTCCTTTGAGTTTCTTTGAATTTCATATTTATTTTCCTTGTACTTCTTTAAGGTTTTGTGTTTGCCAAGAGCGCACAGGGCGTATGAGTAATATCTTGGCAAAAGACAGTAGATATTACTGGATAAGTCTTCATTATAATTGGTTAGGCTTCAACTCATCTGTAACGAGTAAAGCTAACAATTAATCGTCGAGATATTATATGATTTTAGCTTAGAAAACCTGGGATCCCGGGTTAAAATCTTAGCTAAGGGAATTTTAGTTTTTTATTTCTAAAAAGCGATTGCCCACTCACTATTCATATTTATTGCACGACGAGGAAGTACCCACAAGGAAGTTTCTCGTTATAGAAAACTATGCTTTTGATACAGCTTTTAATAACGATACTTTAAGTAAGCAGCAGCGTTGCGAAATTGGTGGAAACGGATAGTAGGCCCGCATTAGAGAATAGCCTCCCAGATATTATGGTCTGATTACGACAACTTAACGTAACTTAAATGGGTGTTGCTTATAATTGAGCAGCCGAAACTTAACGCAACTTAAAGCCACGTCGAAATCTGTTTCATTTTGATTCTCTAAGTTCTACGTTCCGTTAAATTAAGTTAAGTTACCATAATCAGGCTTTTAGTCATACTAAATAAACATGGAATTTGTCAAAGAGGATTGCAAAATAACAAAACGCCAATTTTATCTGCAAAAAGTTTTATATTGGAGTTCGCTTTTAATGAAGAATCTGGAATCTCACACATTTGGCATACTCTGATAGATAAGGTTTCGAATATGGTTTTTTTTTTGTGAATATGAATTTGTTGTAATTTTTTTAAGGATATGAATAACTAATGAAATCTTTTTATTGAAGTAAAAAAAAAAATTAATCTAGAAAATTAAAATAAAAAACAGGTTAGCAAAACCAAAAGACCTGAGTAAAAAATGTTCCTAAAATGTCCTAAATTAGTCTCGAAATGAAGCCAGAACTTTTGTGAAAATGTTCCTAAGTAGTCGTGATCTGGTTCATAAATGGTCCTGAACAACTCTCGAACCTACCCTGAAATGGGCCTGAAATAGCAAACAACTACAACCGTGTTAATTTTTTATTTTTTATTTCATATACTTTTTGTATTAATTAATTGAGTTAGATCCTCACAAACAGGTGGCAGCCGTCTTCAAAAGTATTTTCACGCTTAATCCTTGTTAACTCTCCTTCGCCGGACATTCCGTTACATATTTTAACTAACCGATGAATTAAGCGGAATTTGAATTTTCAAAAATGTGACAACCCCGTTAAATACAGTTCAGATATAAAAATTTTTCAAAACCCCTTCGATTGATACCCATATTTTAATAATTCAGAAAAACTTATGAAAATGAAGTTTACTTTTACAACACCTCAAAAATATCCTTAGCGTTCAAACTAAAGATTTCGTAACACTCCTTCTTTTGACATCCATATTTTGATATTTCATTATAACTTGTGTATAATTAAAGCAAATTCAACATTTCAAGCAGGTGGCAACCCTCTTCACGATATTTTTAAACTACTACTCTCTGAAACCTTTTTCATTTGCTATCCATATGGTGATACATATTTCTCTTACCTAATATGATTTTTAAAACAGGTGGCAACCCTGCTTTAGTTCAGTTAAGAAACAAAGCTTTTCAAAACCATTTTGATCTATACCCATTTTGCAATAATTCGTTTATTTTTTTAATAATTTGAATGAAATTTTTAAAAGGTGGCGACTCCCTTCAAATAAGTAAGCCTTATAGCACGTTCGCAGTCCAAGCCCTTTAATTTAACACCTCAACTCGGAAGATCGAATGAGCAAATAATTTGAGTTTAATTGTCCAACAGGTGGCAACTTTTTTCGAAAAACTAAAACCAGTTTGCACATCTAAGGACCAAATACTTTAATTTGCAATTTCTGAAAATCGGGTGAACGGTACAGATCTTTTGTCCTGGACAAAAAATCCCTTCACGTATTATATATAAAGATGTCAGTTTTTTAAAGAAACTTACAGCTAATGACTATATAAAAATGTGTGCTTTGATATTTTAATTGGCTATAACGCAGTAAACAAAATCCTTATAAAGCCTATTATACGCACGAGCATGTGCATTAAAATGGCTTTTATAATTTATTTTTTACAAGAATGCACATTTACATGCATACATATGTAAGCGCTTTACCAAAGAAAAAGTTAAAATAAGAAATAATCCTTAGCTGGTTTTATCACATTTAAATCTACACATTTGTATTTACATACATATGTACATACATACATAGATATTTTTATATTTTGTTTGTGGCTTTGCGAGTAGTCGGCAAACCAAATCCCGTTATAACTAATCCCACTCAACTTGGTTTGCGGTTTTTTGCTATTTGATTTGTTTCTCGTGTTTCATATTTTCCCCACTAGTCGCTGCCGCAAGCCCCAAATATATACATATGTATATATGTATTTGCACTGAAATGCATACATAAATATGGACGTTGCATAACCAACTACCCAACTACCCAACAAGCAGCCAGTCAGTCATTTAACCAGCTGAATGGCTGTTTGCTTCCATTTATTATTATTTTTTTTCATTTAAATTCATCCACGTGGATTTTTGCCTTTGACGTAACGTGTCCGAATTTACTTCGCAGGTTCGCTGCAGCAATTTTTTCTTCATTTATTTGTTGGCGCGCTTTTGTATAAAAATCATATATCCGTGAAATGGCATTGGGCGCTGCGAAGCGGAGAGTGGAGAGCTGGGAGAGTTGGGGATGCGCGCCCATTCACCACAGCCGCATCGACCACATTTTGGCGTTTCTTATTCGTCGCTAACTTATGTAGTTGCATCGACGGCTGGTTAGCTGGTGCGGTGAAGCGCGAACGCGAGTAGTTAGTTGTGGTCGCGGTTGAGTTTTTGTTACCAGCAGTTTGGCGTATATATGTATGTATATTTTTTTCAGTTACGTCCTATGGATGTTAGTACTCGCTATGCCATTGTCTAAATGCGACCGAATGCATCATCGATGGATGCGCTGGTAACCAACCAGCCACCAGCCAAACGCTTGCGCCATCAGTCAGTTGGGCGCAGCAAAGCGACCTACGTCATCAGCATCAGCATCAGACCACATCGGCGTAACATCCTGTCGGCCAGCATGCGCCAAAAGTTCACAACGACCACAGTTTTGGAGGCTGTGGCGGTGGCGACAGTAGAAACAACGATTTTGTTGCGTTCTCGTGTGGGAGTGAGAAGCACAGCGGCCTGTTCACATCAACGCCATCGGCGATTTGGTGTAGTCCTTTCAACTTTTTTTTGTTTTTAACTTTGTGCAATTTTGTTGCTTTGTTAGTTGGTTTGTTTGCCATGCCCTNACCACATCGGCGTAACATCCTGTCGGCCAGCATGCGCCAAAAGTTCACAACGGACCACAGTTTTGGAGGCTATGGCGGTGGCGACAGTAGAAACAACGGTTTTGTTGCGTTGTCGTGTGGGAGTGAGAAGCACAGCAGCCTGTTCACATCAACGCCATCGGCAGTTTAGTGTAGTCCTTTCAACTTTTTTTTTAAACTTTGTGCAATTTTGTTGCTTTGTTAGTTGGTTTGTTTGCCATGCCCTTCATTTGCTGTTTGCTGCTGTGTATGACCTCTGTAAACCTCTGATTTTTTACTTGTTTCTTAGAAACTATGACACACACATCCTGGACATACATACGTACATATGCAAGTGCCTGGAATTTTGTACGTTTTTTTGCTTTATGGGTCTGTGAGTGCCTTTGTTTGGGCCTCGCTAAGCTGTCAAGTTTATCAGAAATGTAAACTTGTGACACATACGTATGTATGTATGTATGTGAATGCTATATCCGCATTACTCGCATGCACATGTCCGTAAAAACACATATACGCATACACATACACAATTAGCATACTTGCCTATTGTATTGCATAAAACATAGGAAAATTTGTGCAAATATTTGCATATCTCGCGCTGTTTGTGTTGTGTAAGTTTTGACGTNTGTGAGTGCCTTTGTTTGGGCCTCGCTAAGCTGTCAAGTTTATCAGAAATGTAAACTTGTGACACATACGTATGTATGTATGTATGTGAATGCTATATCCGCATTACTCGCATGCACATGTCCGTAAAAACACATATACGCATACACATACACAATTAGCATACTTGCCTATTGTATTGCATAAAACATAGGAAAATTTGTGCAAATATTTGCATATCTCGCGCTGTTTGTGTTGTGTAAGTTTTGACGTTTCCTTGATTTCAGGTATTTTAGTTCGTTCAGATTGTATTTTTGACGTACTTCCGTTTTTTGTGCCTNTCAAATACATACATATGTATGTAGATACTTGCCTATTGTATTGCATAAAACATAGGAAAATTTGTTGCAAATATTTGCATATCTCGCGCTGTTTGTGTTGTGTAAGTTTTGACGTTTCCTTGATTTCAGGTATTTTAGTTCGTTCAGATTGTATTTTTGACGTACTTCCGTTTTTTGTGCCTTCCGTTGCGCAACTTTGTTTGCGCAGTCATCGATTGGCTTTTGATTTATGAGCTGGGCCGTAAGCTGACGCCTTGGATTTGTTTAACACAATGCAGATTTTTATGCATTTTGTTGTTATGTGTGGCCATCAATAACAGAATGAAAAGCCACAGTTTAAGTTGAAAAGTCATGTGGATTTAAGACTGTCAAAAATAGTTATTATATTTTTAGAAAATTTATGATATCTCAGATCTGGTCTAGCTAGCTGCTAATACAACTTTAGTTAAGAACTGTTAAATGCTATTATTTGGGAAGCTGTTGAGATGCGAACCAGCCAAGTAGAGTTTGAGTTTTTAGTTGACTTTAAAAAATAGTTTACTTCTAGTTCGTTCAGCTCAATGAACTAGCTCCTCTGAGTCTTAGTTCGTTTACCTTATTGAACTATGTAGTTCGCCTAATTAAACTATTTCGGTAGTAGGGTAGTGAGTTTAAGAACAACAAAAATGTAAGTTTTATAACACATCCATATGTATAAAAGATCAAATTAGTCTGTAAAGTAAAATGGGAATTTTTCCAAATGTCGATGGTCCTTTGCACTCTGCAATAACGAAGCAATTCAGTCGTTGTTCTCCAAAATCACGAAAGGATCTTTGGCTTTCGTATAGCGATTTAAATTTCTATGAGAGCCACCAACAGTGCTTGGAGAAATTCAGCAGTGCTTGCATTTTATTTTCTTTTCTTCAATTTTGCCTTCGAAATGCGACCAAATTGCGTTTCGTTTTTTTTTTTTGAATAACTAGCTATGCTAAATTAGTTTTTTTATAGCAAATCGAAATTTTTTTGCTAGAAGAGCCAATTTTTGATTCATTTAGAAATAAATTTTTACTTAAAATATTACATTAATACTACACCTCGTATAAAGTGGTCGAATGGCTATTAAGCTGGCAGTCTTTTGTGTTTGCAACTTTTCGATGTTGATCTTTCCTTGCATTGCTGGACGTAAATATTTTGATGCACAGGGGTGTGTGCACATAGGGATGTTTCGATACAAGTAAATTCAAGTAGGTACTCAATACTTTCATCTTGAAACCAAGTAATTTTGTCATCGATACTTTAACTAAATACAATAAGTACGTATCGGTTAAAAGTACTTGGTATTGGAAAAAAGTACTCGTACAAAAAAATACGCAATAGTACGAATGCCAAAAAATAAGTGAGAGCGCGTTTGAACAATAGAGAAAACCAAATTTACCGTTGCCCTTGTAGTTTGCTATACCACTTTACATTTCAATTTCATGCTCTTGGCGGCGTTGCTCCAAACGAAAGTTTAGTTTGTGGAATTGATATTAAATGTTAACACTCGTTGGAATACTGTACACTAAGTATATTGTTGAGTGAGTTTCGAAAAAGCTTTCACATTAAATGATTATACCTTCTGAAATTGAGATCATTAAGCAAATAATTGTCTTGTTAAAACCATTCGAATACATACGCAGAAAGCTATATATGTAACGATCTCGAAATTGATACCCATTATTAGCTGTTTAAAAACAAAACTTTCCAAATTTTAATCCTCTCGAAGCAAAAATTTGAAAACTTGATTTTAGAATCGGCCACCTTAGGTCCAAGTAATATCGACTTTAACGTTGTGCCCAACTGTGTAAGCATTATAAAATATTAGCCGTAAATATATAACATGAAAAGTAGATATTTCATCAATATTCAGCGTAATGAATGGCAAACAAAAAAAAAACTATGTGAAGAAGGAGTGCCGCTTCGGCCGCTTTCATAATTTTTTTAAGGGTCTCGAAGATCTTTTCGTCTGAGTTTTAGTCGCATCTTCATGAATGTCTTAGCATTCACTTTCATGTTCGTTTTAGTCGCTGTCTTCGTATTCGACTTCGGATCACTCGGTTCTTCCAAACCGGTTTCCAATTTTTTTTTTTTGATATTTATAGTCGCTTTTAGAAATCTTGCTTTTTCCCATATCAAAAAGACCGGATTTTTTTAATCGAACTAACCGATTTTCTCATTTCATACAAAATTAATCTTACAATAAAAAATTTGAGTATTTCGAAATTTTCAAGACTTTTTCCAGTTTAAGGGAAACTCCTAAATAGCTTTAAAACTATATCCTATCTTATTTGGGGATGAACCGAATATTTGATTTCAATAAATGATTATTGGGCTTATATCCGAAATTGTCTTTCTGTCTTTTTTACATTTAAATTAAAAATCGTGAAAAAAGTTTACATCAATTCTTTAAAACGTGTATTAATGTCACGTTTTTAATAACCAACTACATATATGATGCAGCAGAGATATATACATACATATGTACTTATGTATATCCTATTTTAAAATTTTGTGTTATTAATTTTGTATCTGGAAATACTTCGAAACACTTTTTAATAAGAGAAATTAATTTTAATTAAAATAAATTTACATAAAAATACATATATATGCACATACATACTGAACGTAATGCTCTGTGAATGCAATTTGTAATATCATTTAAAGAATCAACACCGATGACATGCGCCCAACCACGCTGCTGATGTGCTGCTAAATGACATCGAAAATTGTTTACTACTCACACACCGCGCGGCAATGCATATTATGTTTAAATAATTACTCATATATAAATATATAATTCAGACATACGTATGCATTCATAATAAACGCAGCAATCTACCGCTTGCCTGGCTGCTGTCCAATATTTCCAACCTTTTTGATATTCAGCAGCAATTTGACTTCGTCAACAGCGAGTTAACAATTTTGTAGCACAAACATGACATAAATTATTTAAATTACATACATTTTCAGCAATCCAGCTCCAGCAGCTAAAGCAGCTATTCGCTGCTGTCAGACA
>NW_016160130.1:62189-69786 GCF_001687245.7 Rhagoletis zephyria | reverse complement strand
ATAGCCCCCATACCTTAAGGTAAGACGTATTCTACGTCAAAATATAAAAATAAAACCCTTTACCACTGAACCGTGGCTTATGTCTCTAATCCTTATCGTATTCATGGCTAATCCTTACTAAGTCTTTATGACTGCTTGGAAAAGTATTAAAAAGACATGGATACGACAAGGATTAGAGACATGTGCCGCTGTTTAGTAGTAAGGGTTTTTTTATTAACTTTTGAGTTGTGTCGTTATTACCGATGACCATCCATATGTTCTCTGCCATGGTAGAGCTCATAACGTAAAAGTCTATGAAATGCATTTATACCCATTTTACTGGTACATACTAGATACGTATACATGTACATATATAAGTACATATTCGTTTGAATCGAAGTTAAGTAGTGCCAAGGAACTGTAGAGAACCTCATTGATATTTGTTGCATACAGTTTTCCTTCATTTGCGGCATGAACCGTGTTTTGTTTCAAGTAAGTATATTTGTATGTATTTGCATACTTACATACTTGCATATAACAACAATGGAGAACGGAAGTAGGTGTATTTGTGTCAGTAGTACTTTCTGCACTTCCTCTTTAAGTTGAGCTAAGCTGGCTAAGAGCCATTTTCACTTTCGCTTGCTCGCGTAGTAAAAGCTATTCTCACATACAAACGTAAATATATGTATATATGTACATATACATAGAGTGGAGTACAAGAAAAAAATTGTACTTAGAGGCATCTGTATGTATGTAACTGCATAAAATGTTCATAATGTACCCTGAAAGTGCATGCGTACATACTTAAATGCATTCATAAATATATGCATTGTACATACATATATAAATGCTGTGAATATGTGTGCCTCCTGGTAGCCAAGTAGCAAGTAGCTATATTTATACTTAGAAGGTTGCCTACAGCGACAAATAGCAGCAGCAATTGTTTTGGTAAATATGTCAACAAGCAGCTTGTGGCGTTATGTGATAAGTGTTGTAATGCAACAGGAGCTCCAACAAAACATTATTACTAATAATACAACAATAATGGCGAATGACTTTCGATTGTGAACAATGCATAACTTTCAATGATAAGTCAACTACGAAGTATGTGCACAACACAGCTAAGCATTGCATTGCATTTACACAGAGCCATAAATGCAAAAGTGGTGGTTTCGTTTTCGTTCTGAACTTTTTTTTTTATTTTCGCTCAACAATGGCGTTTCGGAATTCAAGGCGGGCTAATAAAAGTAAATGAGAATTTCTGGTAAGTAGAAGTGATAAAGAGGCAAAAATGCAACTACTAAACTGGTTATATGAGTATCTACATTATAAATAAAAGAAAGAGGATTCTAGTAATTTGTCAGCACAAGAAAAAATGTTCACTCTAATGGAAGTTTTTCTGGAACCACAATATTTTGTAATATATATAATATTCGCTTACGAATGCTTTTTCGATCCGTTTACGACTTCTTCGGCGATCGACAATTTCAAGCGAAAAAGTACTCGAAAACGCATCGTAAACGGTTATCATAAACGACATTTTAGCCGGTTTTTTTTGGAGAAAATATCCAGTTTCGAGTTCGTTTACGATGATTTTGCTGGCTGGGAAGTAAACAAGCAACCAAATCAAAATTTCTCTACCAGATAATCGAAAACAAAATAGTTACACTAAAATGAAGGGATATTCAACAAGCTACTTCTGTTTCATGATAAACTCGATAACATTAGAGAACAAATGAGTATGAAAATTTTCGCCTGCGTCGTTTTTTTTTTTGATAAATCAATACTTCGATGAATAATGATTATTTTTATTAAAATCATTTCTTCGCCAGGGACTCTTTTTTTATGCAAAACAGTATCTCAATATAAAGTGAAAATTTTCAATAAAAAACCCACGACTTTTTTTTTACTATTCTCATCATCCGGCAGCTCCAACATCTGTGTTCTAACACTTCCATGTAATCAATGAAATTTGTATGGTGAATTGTGCAACTTTAAAATATAATAATTTGTTAAATAGAAGCATCCGCGCTTTGGGGTTTTCACCTTTGGAATCGGAAAAAGCTCCTCTACACGCCTCCGTTTTTATATTTTTTTCAATTTTGGAATGACAACAATTTTTTGTTTTGTTTGTAAAACATTAAAGCCTAAAGATTATGTAAAATATTAAGTAAACAAAAAAAAAAATCATAATTTAAAAAAATAAAAAAATCCGCTGTCCGAGGGCGACTCGAACTCAGGTATAAGAAATATCACGAGAGGTAATCACCCTCTCTGCAACGTCATCTGTATCAGTTTCGCGGTGATGCCACATTCAGACAAGGGCAACTCCTTTTAGTGCTGGCGAAAGCAGCGGGTCTTTTTCAAGATTTGGCGTATTGTGAATGTCTGGGCTATGGTGGATTTGCCAGGTTTAAAGCCTCACTGATACTTATTACTTAGTAAATACAATTTTGTCCATCACTGTTTGAAACTATTATTATTCCATGAAAATATAATGGATGTAGCTCTTTAATCTTGCTGATCTAATGGAGATGGTTTGCTCCTGCACAGCGTAGATTTTACGAGTGGACTATTGAAAGTTCATGGCTTGGCAATGAATTAATTATTTTACACACCAGATGGTTTAGAAAAAACATCGTCTATTCATACATACTTCAGCAGGTGAGCAACAGCAACAAGGTGGCTTAAAAACAACGAGGCCCCCGGAGCCGACAGTATACCGGCTGAGCTGTTCACCAATAATGCCAGTCTTGAGATAAAGCGAACAATAGCTCTTGCAAACAGGTGTTACTTTGGGCTCGGCAGGCAAGTGTAAAAGCAGAGCCCTCTCCCGACCAACAAAAATCACGCTCTACAAATCTCTCATCATACCCCATGGGTGCACAACGAAAGCAAGAGTGCCCACGAACACAATAGAAGGACCAAATGCAGAAGGACCTGTCCGCACCTCGGATGAATAACTGGCGCAAAACCGACAAACGGTTGTAGTGCCAAATAAGAAGAAGAAGATTCATACATTAGCAATGCAATTTGTTTCCGATTTAAAGATATTTTTTCGTGCATTTAGCAGAACAAGATCTCAAAATTTGTAGGGTGAAGCGAATGGCGCCGAGTAAGCTAAAAAAATGTCGATGTAATTTTTTTTTTTTTTTTTGCGAGAAAACTACACATTTCAAACTGGAAATAGCTGCGCTGACAAGGCACTTAACGGCACTGCCATTGCTATCTAGCCATTTTTGTTTTTTTTTTTGTTCCTGCATGGGATCATCAGCAACGGCCGTTATGTATCAGCAACTGCATTAGGCTTTGACAAAGCCGATGGCAGTTTGTGTAAGTTCAAAGCTTAACAAAGGTGTATGTGTTTAAATGTACAAGTGGTTGTGTACAATGTACATATGCTTGGCTCGAGTAGACTGGAATGCGAAACAACAAAATGCCTAGAATGCCACAAATGCTTACAAAAGACAGGCTAGCAAAAATAATAGTTATATAGATAGGTCGCTTGGTTAACGACAGCTGACAGGCGCACTCAGCGCTCAGCACTTATTCAATACAAACTTTGCGTTGTGGTTTCGAGAGCTGCATTTGTATATACATACATACATATTTATGTGATGCATACCTACCTATGAGTATCTATATGGTCAATGTATGCTAAGAATTAGAAAAAAAAAGCAAAAATGCTAATAAAACTAGGTGAACACAAGAGCTTGGGATATGTGAAATTCGTAAAAGAGAACTCTTAAAGCGAAAATGGGATAGTATAAGGTGCGGTGTACGGTGGACCAACAATTTATCTACCCCATTTAAAGAAAACATTTTTGCTCTAAATGTGGAACATTTTCATCGCAGTTGTATTCCTGTTTTTCTTTGCCCTCTTTAGTGGCTTTGCTTTGTGTTTATACATACATTTTTAGATACAAAGAATGCACGAAGGCTAAGAAAAAATTATGTACTCTGTTTTTTTGCTGTGATGAATGTGATGCTTGTCATTTGAAATGCTTTGTGAAAAGTTAAGTCAATTCGAGGTTAGGTCAAAATAAAGTAGTCAATCAATTTGGTCGGACTTTCTTTACGACATTCGTGTGATGCTTTTGTTTGTTTGTTAGCTCTAAATGATTTTTATTTTTTATTTTTTTGTTGTTCACCACCCAAAATTAAAGAGAAAATAGGAATGTTTGCCTTGAGATGGCGAAACGAAAATAGAAAAAATTGCTTTAGCGTCTTTAAGGGTAAGGCATGCAATTTCTTTATTTTTATTTGATTGCTTTAAGCCATTCTTTACATCGTAATAAAAATTATATTTAATGGCATCAATTTACATTTTGACCACTAGATTAGGGTTTCCTAATACATCCTTTTTTAATTTTATACATCCCTTTTAAGACAAACGTAATTTTTCGTAGATCGATTTCTATGAAGTTTGGAAGAAAAGAAGTACGAGTTGGTGTATAAGTGCCGAATCTAGTTTTTAGTCCTCTAAGTGTTGCTGTGGTTGAAATATTTCTTAAAGTCTGTGTAATACACAGTGTGTATATATATATTAATAGGGCTGCAAATATGTTGTCCGCCTTCACTTGGCACTCTTACTGAACAAATTTTGAAGAAAAAAAGCATTTTTTGCTAAGGTATTTTTGTGTAAATAGATGATGAGAGTTTAGAAGACGAATACGAACACGAAGCCTAACATGAATATGAAGACGAAAACTAACAAGAGGAGGATTACGAATACATCCCCGACCACGACTATGAATACGAAGTCAAAAACAAATGCAAACATGACAAATTAAAGCCGAACACTAGTACGGGGATGAATACGAATATGAAGATGATCACAATCACGGATACGAGGACAACTAAGAAAACGAAGGCGAGTACGAAAACGAGCACAAATACACGATCACAAATACAAATACCTATGTACGTGAAGAATAACATGACTAGTAAAAAAAAGACGAACACGTTTACGAAAATGAAGACGAATACGAATACTAAGACAAAGTCGAAAATAAACTAGCAATAAATCGGAGCAAGTTTCATTTCAGCAGTGTGGACCAGGAGCAATAAGTTTTAATTAATTAATTTTTTTAAGAGTATTTTATGTTTTTGCATTTTGTTTTTCTTCGTGTTTTTTATATACTCGAGCGCACCTGCGTGCCATACATACGTACATATTAGACTGGTCCAACATATTATTTTTCCTGACATCCTCCAAAACTGAAGAAGATCAAAAATAAGGAGACCAGTACTTTTATTTTAAAACGCCGAAACACAGTGGTACAAAACTGGAATTTACTGCTCATATTTTACAGGAGCCTTCATTTTTCAACCAATTTTGCTTTTTTATGAAAGCTTATAAAATTAGAAAAAAAAACCAGTTGCGCTCGATTTTTTTAATTTTATTAGTTTATTAAAAATTTTTCAGTTAAAAGTGCGGAAGAAGTAATAAATGTTACAAAAAAAAAAAAAAATAGTTGAAAAATATTATATGTTTCTCCCAAAATGAAAAGAAGTATTCAAAAGAAAATTTTGAAATGTTAAAAAAAAATGTTTCAGCAAACAAATTTTTTTTTAGTATTATAGACCACTAAGTTCTATTGTAATAAAGTGCAAGTTGCGAGTGGCTAAGAGTTCGTGTTGATTTTAAAACTGTGTACCAACAATTTTTCTAAAAACTATTTTTTTTTAAATTTTGGTAAAATTTTTTATTACATTTTAAATTCTTTTTGTAATTTTTTTTTCGTTTTGGGGAAACCATACATTTGTTTTTAACTAGTTTTTATTATGGAGCATTTTTTCACTGGAACGAAGTAATCGATTTCCTTCAAAATTGCTACTTTTTCTGCAATTCGCACTAAACAATTTAATACAATCAAATATTCAAATAAAAAACTGGTCTCTTGCAAATTGTGTAAGCTTTCATTAAAAAAAAAAAAATAATCAAATTGTGTGACAAGTGCAGGCTTCAGTGAGTAGTAGTATTGTACCATTGTGCGTATATTTAATATGGTGAAAATACATTTCTTCATAGAAGTTTTTCATAAAATGGTATATTCGATGTATTTTTCGATCGCATGAAATAATTTCCATTCAGAAATACTCATACAATAAAATTATGATGCCTACTTAATATTAAAATTACGCAAAATACTTTTTTATAACCGATAATCTGATATCTTATATCCAAAAATTGGTAAAGTAATTTATAGTTTCCTAACCACATCATATATGTTTTGAATAAAAAAGTTAGCCAAATTTTTTAGTAAAATTTGCATTATAATTTTATTATTGGAAGATTTCTGAAGCGCAATCATTTTACTGCGTATTTTTGGACCACCCTAACATACATGTATATACCAATATGCTTAGAATGAAGAGCGACGTCGATTAAGGCATGAGGTCCGTCCATAACGATAACGTCTAAACGATAACTTGAGCAAAAATTTAGATATCTCAACGAAATTGGCATGTCGATTGCCCTTTACCCAAGGTAGGTTAATATTGAAAATGGGCGAAATCGAACGCTAACCCTGCCCACTCCCATTTAATGTAATTTTCGAAAACGGCAAAAACGATGATAGTTGCGTAAATGCTGCTAATTAAGTATATTGGAAGCTTAACACCTTATAAGAACCTGTGTCCACCCAAACTCAAACTAATTGTTACCCATTAGCAGCGCATCTTCCTTGTATTCTTTTCAAATACGTATTAAATATTTGTCTTCTAAACCAACTACTAAACAGCATACTATTCCCCTCTTGCACTACTAAGTATAACTAATATCTATCATTACACAACAAAAAGAGTACACACATTACTACAATAACAGTAAACATTGTAAAGTGTCTTATAAAACTTCAAACCTCGCGCAGCGGAATCATCTATATAAATCTATGTTTTACGTCTCCCATCTTTTATGTATGTATGTATGTACGTGGTCCTTCGTTGCAGGCAACATTATCATTGCTGTTGGAACTGTAGTCGTTATTGTGCTTCGAACTGTATATACTTACATACATACAAGTATACGTACATATTAGAGGTTTACGCCGACAGGCCTTGCGGCGGCGGCGTGGCCAACTTCAAAAACAATCGGCGGCGGCGGCGACGCCGGCTCGTCTGGAAACGCCGGCGCTACTGCCCATAAGGTAGATTCCAAAGAGCCATGAGGCTACTAATCTTATCATGTCATCACGCGTTTAAAAAAAAACAATATCCTTCATTACTCCTGCATTACTTGTCAACTAGTTTCAAGCTAGCTTTTTGTAGCTAACTACAAGTTATATATTTTATAGAAATCCCGCAAAAAAGCTAACTACAACTGCGTTATTTTTTATCAATTGATAATAAACAAGTAAGAAAGTCTAAGTTCGGGCGGAGCCGAACATTAAATACCCGGCGCAAGTATTAAATATATGTTTTTTCACCCTTCCGAAACCTTCCGCTAGATGGTAAGCCGGGGTGTATCAATTTTGAGTAAATTAGCGTCCTTCAATTTCGAAATATTGAAGTTTCAAGCATTTCTTAAATTTACCGTTATATGAGAATCGGCCGTTATTTTAGTCCGATTTCAATAATTTTCAACGTTTTGCTTACACGTGGCAAGTACAATAAC
>NW_016160130.1:32845-61192 GCF_001687245.7 Rhagoletis zephyria | reverse complement strand
AAAAATTTTAAAAGTTAAGTTATTGGGATAATTTATGTCGCTGCAATAATCTTATCAACCGTTATGTTAAATTACGGAGTTCTTACGATTTTTTGCGGATTACATATTGGAAACAAGCTTGGTCTACTTTTTTCCAAAAGTTTAACCCATCAACTCGAACCAGAACGGGTCTTTTTGACCCACTGTTTGAAAAACNCACTAAAATATAAATTTTTCTAAGGAGAACCGAATGTAATGAAAAATAATACTAATTTTTTTCCAAAAAGGGGGAACTTGAACCCTTTGTAGAAAACGTTGCGATGCGAGGAAGCAAAACCTTCGTGGGTTTGACCACCACTAAGGAATGCTAACGTAATTTTCACATAGCCACCTAGTACTTCTATACGTATATGGGACCCCAAAATAAAATAACTTACGAATGTAAAAATTAGCAAAAAAAAGGTTTTGCTCTTTATTGAAAGTCTGTTGAAAATATTAAAAAAAAATACTCAGGAAAATCAACTTGTCTTTGTTTTATCTCTAATTGTTGAGGAGTTAGATGGAATGAGTTAGATGAACAGAAGCTGCTTCTGTTAAAACTGCTTTCTGAGATATTGGCGTTCAAGTTTTTGATGTGTTATAACTTTCTTGTTGTTGTAGTAAAAAAGTAGTATTGTTGTAGTATTGGAAAGAGTTGTCTGCTGCGGAAAAAAATCGTTATATTACCAGTTTTCGACCCTATTTTAACTGTAATAAACGCTTTCGATCCAATAAATATGTTACCTATGTTTTTTCTGATTTACGCTCTTTTTGGAAAAATAAAGGAGATCATATTCTTGTCCAGTGGCCCAAATTATGCAAAAAAAACTCCCAAAAAAAAAATTTTCATTTCGTAAAATTGTGGTTTTAAACGAGTAGTATTTAGTTCTTTCAAACGATGTATTTCAATGTACATATATCATGAAAATTTTGTACAAAATTCCTTAGGCGCCGAACGCCGCCGCCGCCGCCGCCGCGCCGATATTTTCGTAACTCGGCGGCGGCGCGTGAGGAATGACAAAAATCGGCGGCGGCGGCGGCGTGGCTCGGCGGCGTATACCTCTAGTACATATATGTATGTGTGTATAAAAATAAGTACGTTGATTATAGATGAGCTTAATTAGTGTTGGTAGTTGGACGTAAATGCGTAGCTCTAATTGAAAAGTTTATTAATTAAATGTTACGTATACGCAGTGTAGCCTATATGAAAACGTACCGTACGGCGTACGCAATTTAGCAAAGTTGTTTTAATGTACATTGGCACACAAGTTAAAGGAAATAGAAGCTTCAAATTCAGCAGCAGCATGGGGGAGAAAAAGACCTATGTAAAACGCTATTGTGACTTTTTCAAGAAAAAAATAATAATTATCGCTAAACAAACAATGATTGGACCTAGCCTGCGCTATGGCAATGAAACTTCTGTTGATTTATTTCTTAATCTTTTCATAAGCCTGATAACATAAGGTTACGCACAGGGTTGCCACTTTTGTAAATTGTTACCAAAATTGGTAGAAAATATTTGGGTTGGTAAAAAGGTAAATATTTTCTCATTTTGGTAGATTTTTGTTGAAGTATTTTGTTGGAAAAACAGAAAACTTTTCGTTCATTGAGCTGAGTGAGTGGAATCGAGGTGAGTGAGTTGGGTTGAGCTGAGCGTGTTGGGTTGAGGTGAGTTGAAGTGAAATGCGGCAAGTTTAGATTAGTTGAGGTGACTTAAGGTGAGTTGAGGTGATTTAAGGTGAGCTAAAGTGAGGTAGGCTGAGTTAAATTGAGGTGAGGTGAGTTCAGGTGAGTCTATATGAGGTGCGGTGAAATGAGCAACATAACATGATAACATACCTTAATCTTCATAATTGTCTTTATCTTTCTCTCTTTATTCCTCTCTCTATCTATATCGTTGGCTCTGTATCTATCTTATCATTTTACGTTGTATTGTTTTCTACGTATTTATTTCTACCTCTGTCCTGGTTTTTATTTTTATGTCCTTATCTAATTTGATCTTTATTCTTTTCTCAATATTTATTTTTTAATTTTAATATGTCTTTATATTTAAATTTCTGTTATCATGGCGGCCACTTAATTATTATGGCGGCCACTATGGCTGAGTGGTTAGAGGTGCGTACTACCACTCCGTAGGAGCTGGGTTCCATTCCTGGTATGAACAAAAATATCTAAAGTAGGAAAGTTTTTTTTCTAACAGCGCCCCACGTCGCGCAATGGCAAACCTCAGAGTATAGGTATTTCTGCTTGAAAAAGCTTCTGATAAAAATCGACTCCATTGGCGCAATGACAACAATACGCAAACCAGAAATTGGTGGAGAAACTCAGCCAAATATATTATATATTATACTATATTAATTTATATTATTATTAAACAAATTTTGTTGTCCTTTTCTTCATCAGTATATTCATATTTACTTTTATTTATTTAATTCTGTATCAATATTAATGCATACACTTAGGAGACATATCCGTCCCCAAACATCCACTAATTTGGTTGCATTCGCTTAACTGATTTTTCATTTCACTAACGCCGCTTAATAAGTTTCACTTAAAATAGCAAAGAATATCAGGGCCTAACTTCTCAGGAATACTAATCTAAACTTCCACTTTAAGTCGTTCACTACCGTTCAGTTTAGGTAGTCAACGTTTTACATACATATATAGCTAAGCAGATGAAAATGCTCACTCTAAATTCATATTCACAAAAACTTACACAAATAAGTCCTCACAGCTGCAAATACTAAAATCCACCTGATAAAAAAAAACCTTCCATGTTGAACTTACTTAAAAATGCTCTTTGCCCATGGCAAAAGGGTTAACCAAACACAACCGCAAAGAAAACAGCAAATGAAAATTTAAATACACATGTGTAGCGCCTAAAAGTCTGCACTCAGCAAAAACAAAAGCGCAAACAACGGTCGGCTAAATGGAACAACAACAAAATGTGAATGAGAATAGAGAAAAATTTTGTGAAGAAAAAACACAAAGAGGTGCAAACAGAATTTACCGCAAACAGCAGACGTCAAAGCATAAAATATTCAAGCTACTGCATTGCGAATAGAATGACAATAACACACGAAAGCTTGAAATGGATAAAGCAAAAAGGGTACACAAGTTTTGAATTGAATTTTTTATTGTAAGTGCATAAGTATCAATTCGAAATACTGGAAGTAAGTGGAGGGTTAGTTTAAAGTAGTTTAGGTTGGACAGGCTGCTCCTGTCAAGCTCATATCTTCCCGATGAACACAGAAGCGCATTGCGACTCGCAGGAGAGGATTTATCAAATAACCGAAACCTATATCTCTTTTCTTGCAGTCCAGGTCGCGAATGAAACTGAACAATATCAAAATGAAATACAATCCCACAAAAACTTGGAAGAATTTTTAGTTAACTAAACAGGAATGTGATAAGTTCTCTTACTTTTGCCAGTTAATGGTCTTTTTATGACCGGATAGAATGTTATTCCCCCTTTGTGATTTGATTCTTCGAGAGAGTGTTCTTTATACCTTTGTTCCTGTTTTGTTCTTTGCTAGAACGTCCCGGAGACTTTTGTATCCATTTTGTTCTCTTAGAAATTTTGCCGAAAGTATTGTTCGCATTTTGTTCTCTTTGGGAACATTCCACAGTATTCTGTTCTTATATAATTCGCATTGAGAACTTTATCGAGAGTTTTGTTCTCACATTCGTACTTGTGAAAATACTCCCCAAGGTTTTGTTTTTCAGCGTTCTTGGAAAGAAAACTACCTTAATGGCATTTATTTTCGATCATATCTTTTGTTCTCAGTCACTGGTATAGAGCTAACCGCCTCGTTAGTTGGCACGTCAGAGCCGAGCCGCATATGGCCATTCCATCAACCGAATCGTTCCCTTCAATATTAATATGGCTCAGTGCTGCCAAAGTGCTTCGACATTTCCAGGCAATCCACGATTTCGCTATCTTAGATCCTTTTGCTTTGAAGGCTATCGAAAAAGATATCATCTTTCATGCTTGGAATTATGCTATTCAGTAAGAGGGTAGCCATCTTTTCTATATCCTAGACGTCCCTCCAGCAAGACACTGCAGTCGGTCGTCAGCTGAAAGGCTGGTTGATATGCAAACCCTGTCTCCCATGTAGGGACATGGAAGTGGAGTATCTGATAGTAAGTTCATACAATTTATTTTATCTCTTCATAAGGAAGACGTTAAGCTGCTGGTAAGTATACTAACAAATTACTATTTGTTGGCATCGCAACCCTTTAAGTTGTTTGTTAGTATACAGCTTTAAGAAGGAGGGTACCACAGACGATAGAATGATGAGCTACATGAGCTTTACAACGACATGGACATTTTGCAGGGAATTACATAAAATACAGCGGGTCCGCTGGCTTGGCCATGTCGTTCAAATGGACTCCGACGCTCTAGCTCTGAAAGTATTTAACTCGGAACCGACTGGTGGTAGCAGGGAGGCTCCCAATGCGATGGATAGACCAATTGGATAAGGATTTGGCTTCACTGGGCATTTCTAATTGGCATCAGTTGGCACAGAAGAGAAACGATTGGCGTACTTTGTTGAAATCGGCCAAAATTGCTTAGACGGTTACCAAGCCAAATAAAAAGAAGAAGAATAAATTTTCAAGGCTAATCAAGCAAAGAAAACTAAAACAAAAATTTCACGAATATCGATTTATCACTTCGCATCTATTACTAAATAAGAGGTCATCGATATGAATATCCAGAAATTAACTATTAGCTCAGAGATTAAAGCATGCAAACTAGCCAGGTGATATCAACTGAAGAAAAGCAAAAACACCAGCTTGCCCGTGATTAATTCTAATGTCTACAGCTGTGTAGAAGCAAATGACCAGGAAGTAATAGAAAAAGGCAGAGAGCGAAGCACAGAGGTACTTAACAAAACAAAGCAAACAAAAAATAAAAAATACTCGTAGTCAACTAAGCCAAAATGAGCTGCAGTCATGACCGACAAATAGGCAACCAGCGCCCCAATCAACCAAAGGTGCACCTACCGACCTATACCTACCCAGCGCCAGTAAATGCAGGTAAAGTTTTCCAATTCAGATATTTTTTTTTGTGCGATTGCCATCACTTTTTTGTAGTTGCTTTTTTCTTTGGTAGTAACTATTATTATTTGCACGTAAGTAAATACATTCAAGCGAGTTTGTGTGTGTGGGTGGGTGTGTGTGTGTGGCCTGTGCCTGCCTGTGTAAACGAAATGAGCCGAACGGTACTCAGTGGACAGGTGATTTGGCAGCAGATATAGCCACAAATAAGTGGCAAAAAGAAACGTATGAGCAGATGTGTGTGTGGGGGGACAGAAGAAGAAGTAGAAGCCGAACGCGTTAGACTGGCTTTGCACGGCTATTGGCTGTTGCTTTTGCTGACAACAATTGCAATTAGTACGTTGACAGTGACGCAGATGGCACAAGAAACAAAAAAAAAAAAAACAGAATAGTAAAAGTCAGATAGAAAAACCAGAAGCAACAAAAACAGCTAATCGCTTTTTCATATTTTTTTCGCCAAGTCAGCAGACGTGCATAAACGTATGTATGTATGCATCTACCTGTGTGGATTGAAGTGGCGGAATGGTGCTGATAAGGTGACTACGTCGGAAAAAAAGTGTTGCATGAATTTGTGTAAATGTGTTTGTTGGTAGGTGATGCACAGCCAAAGTTGTTGGAGTGTTGCTGACAACACCATTTGTGGCGCCACGGACTGTTGCGCAGGCGGTAGGCTGATATATATATATATATATACGTGGGCACCTATTCACATACAGTTGGTGGTCACTAAATTATTTACTCTAATTGAAAGTTTTTAGGTGCCAGTGAACAACATCAAAAATACATACAAATAAATAAAATAAAATAAAACAATTTTTTTAGTATACCGCATTTTCATAAATGGACTCAAAATTTAAACAAAATTTGTTTAGACTCATAAGGTTGGTCTTGACAGGTCTTGATTTTAAAATTTTAGCAATAGTCAAATTAAGTAAGCAATTTATGAGCTTTGAAATTAAAAACTAATAGACTTAAGAGCTTTAGGCATGTAGAGAAATGCCTTAACACACTTTCGGTCTGGTCAGAATATTACCTTGTCAGACTTGGATGGGTGCCAATCCAAAGTTAATTGATAACTCTCCTTCACTGAGATTTACCTAGGAGACTTATTTGTAATGGTTGATTGTTTTCGGTTATTTAGTGAGAGAAATAATATTGGTCGCATATAAATGAGGCTGCCAATTTCTATTTAAAAAAATTAGTTTAATTTTGTTATTTTCGGGATAGTGTTATCTTTATCGGAGTACCCGGTAGGCTATTAGCTCTTTTCGAGTACTTCGGTACAGGGTTATCTTTATCCGGTACTCAGGTAGTATGTTACCTGTATCTGGATACCCGGATATAAGTATTCCTTTACCCGAGTAACCAGGTAGGCGATTATCTTTATTATTGTACCCGGATGGGGTTAACTTTATCCAAGTACCCGTGTATGCGGTTATCGCTGTCCGGGTTCGCATAACAGGTTATATATGCCAGATTTCCCGGCTAGAGGGTTATTTTAATCCGAGTACCCGAATATATGGTTATCTTTATCCAAATACCCGTGTAGGGGTAGATTTGATCTGCGTACTTGAATAGTGGGCTATTCTTTTCCGCAGCAGCAGGATAGATGTTAATATATGTATATCCGCGTATCTGGGTAGCGGGTTATTTCTAACCCGATATCCGCTTAGAGGGTAATATTTATTAGTATACCTAGGTAGCGGGTTACTTTTACCCAGATAGCCGGGCAGGAGGTTTCATTTATTCAGGTAGCCGTGTAGTGCGTTTTGTTTTGACCTGGGCATCCGGATAGAGGATAATCTTGATCCGGGTAATGAATTGGAACTAAAGCTTGACTACAGTTGTTTATATCTTTGAAGGTCTTTGGAGGACTTTTGTAGGACATGGAATTGACCCGATACATTCCAATTTCTAAATAAATTTCGAAAAATCGATACATATCGATAACTCCATGAATTGCAAAAACACTTAAATCCGATAACTCAACAAAATTCAATAAGTCCACCAGTTTCTAAAAATTTCGATTACACTTCGTTTTGAAGGCTCGATAAATTTTGATAACTTACAAATATTTTATCTCGATATATATCGATGACTCTGTTAATTTTGAAAGCCCCATATTTTTTCTAAGCTATCGATCAATTTCGATAACTCGTTACATTCCGGTAATAGGATAAAATTCGATAAGCAATGATAACTCTAAGTTTATCGTCCCTAAGCTTCAAATTTCGATAGCTTGATATATTTTGAAAATTCCAAAAAACTTCGATTCGATAAATTGACAAATCTCAGACAATGACTCGATAAGTTGAAAGAACTTGAAACATCACGATAACTCGGTAAATTTCGTTAACTCTATAAATAATGATAATTCAATAAATATCGATAACTTTATAAATTTCATTAACTTGACAAATTTCGATAAACCCATAAACTTAAATGGTTCGATAGCTACGACGATTCGATAAATTTCGGTAATTTGATAGCTTGCATTAATGACATTTTTTAGGTATGAATTTATTTTGATTCTTCTCAGTTACCCTAATTCTTATGTATATATTTCTCATGGTTTTCATTTTCGTTATTATCTCCAGTTTTGGCTTCACTTTTTTTTCTAATCGTTTTTGACATTTATTTCTCAATTACGAAGTAAAACAAAGTGTGAAAACAGCTGAACAAGTGGCAACAACAACTATACACAAATACGGAATTTTTAAACGACGATTTTGGCCGTACTTTTCAACCAATTATGAAACCATACAAACTCTCTCCATCTACAGAAAAATAACTTTGCATTGGTGTTCTAGGTTCCAATAGTGAAGTAAGTTCTGTAGAATCGCCAAACGAACGGTTCGAGGCCCTGAACCGCACCGACCAAATTTTTTATCCGGTTCTGACGCCTCTGATACTTAGAATGTGAACTCGGTACGGTGTCTGGTCAAGTGGTTATAATTTACTGACCAGTTACTGTGAAAAGATTTGTAAACAAAAGTTTTTCTCTATACGACTATGCGCATCCATATATTACATATGAAGGAAGAAAGTATATACACCCAGCAGCCGTTTGATTTTATCTTTGCTGCGGTTTCTTCACGCGCAAACATCTGTCTGTTTTGAAGCAAATAAACAAAAACAAAAGAAGCAAACAACCGAGCAACGGCAATTCAAACGAAATTAGAAGCAACCGCAGGAGACGCAAGTCCACGTCAGCGCAGAAGAAATGCAAGTTAAAGTAAAAGTTAGTTAATGCGTTGGCCATTTTTGTGGCTTTTTGCCTCAGCTGTATGTCTGTCTGTCTCTTGGCGCAAACAGCTCGCAGTTGCGAGCAGCTGGCAGCTGGCAGCCGGTAGCTGGTAGCTGGCATTTAGCAGCCTGACGGTTGACTACACTTTTATGCGCTTAACGTGAGCTTACCGCAACAAAGCTAATCCTTTTTGATTAGCTAGCTGCCAACCGCACATTTACCGCGCCCACGCCTTTGCCTTTGCCTTTGCCTTTGCTGCCACCGACCTTCCCAGCCAGCAACAAGTTGCAAGAACAGTATGTGAATGAAAGCAGCAGCGAATAAAATGTTCAGCAAAGTTGTAGAAAAGAGCAAAGTTGTAGGTGGAGCAAAGAATGTGCAGCTATTAATTATGAAACGCTGCTGCTGTCGCACAAAGCAAAGCGCACCTGCCAGCGCCTAACAGCTCACACACTCGCACATCCCTTGCGCGCGTATGCCTCTCCCTTTTTTCGTGCTTTATAGCCTGTTTCATTTTCATTTTTTTTTTTCTTTCTGGCGTGCGGCAACACTAGTTTTTTCCTTCAGCTTCCTTTCCTCTATTAATACNTTGGAAAGATAGCGATGGCTGAAGTAAAAAGTGTTAAACCATGTTACAGTTTTGCCCGTCACTGTATATTTGTAAGCTTTTAAAGCAGATTTTTTAATGGCAACTAACCCTTTAATTTGCTTCTTTTTTTTCTTGTTTTTTTTTTGTGCTTGCCCTCCTGTATTCTTTGCTCTGTTAAACTCACTGCTTAAATAATAAATGAGATTTTCTATCTGTTTGCACAAAAGTTTAAGATCGGATTAGTTCACCCGTAACGTTGGGGTCAATTAAAAAGTTATTTTTTTTTAAGTTGCTTAAAATAAAAATTTATAATTAAAAATGCCTTGTAGCTTTGAGGAGAAGAAAAGTTTGTAGCGTGATTACTTAATGCGGCACTGGATTAAAAAATGTACTTAAAATTTTTTGCCCGATTGTAGAGGGATACGCTGCACATTGGTTCAAAAGTGGTATTTACTGTTCAGAATTCATTGGAGCCTTCATTCTAACTCAATTTAATCAATTTTTTTATAAATTGAAGTTTATAAAATGTGCAAGAGACTAGTTAAGCCCAAGCACACTTGTGCACAAGGGTATATTAATTTTGTTCACATAACGGTTGTTTGTAACAGCCAAAACGAATCGAGATGGATATAGACAAATGTATACATAAATGATCAGGATGAAAAAAGAAATCGATTAAGCCATGCCTGTCTGTCCGTCCGTCTGTCCGTCTGTCCGTCCGTCCGTGTACACGATAACTCGAGCAAAAATTGAGATATCTCAACGAAATTTGGTACGTAGATTTCCCTTANTCGGACTAAAATAACGGCCGCTTCTCATATAACGGTAAATTTCAGAAATGCTTGAAACTTCAATATTTCGAAATTGAAGGACGCTAATTTACTCAAAATTGATACATCCCGGCTTACCATCTAGCGGAAGGTTTCGGAAAGGTGAAAAAACCTATCTTTAATACTTGCGCCGGGTATTTAATGTTCGGCTCCGCCCGAACTTAGACTTTCTTACTTGTTTAATTCTCATTTCATCGTATTAAATTTTTTAATGCAAAGTGCAGACAAAGTAGCAATTTTGAAGAAAATCGATTCTCCTGTTCCAGTTAACAAATGATAACTGAATAATAAAACTGAAAAATAATTGAAATTTTTGTTTAATTTTTCTTATACCTTTAAAATTTTTGTTATGATTTTTTTTTTGTTATGGGGAAATAGTTTTCAACTGGTACAACAGAAAAACCGATTTTCTTAAAAGTTGCTACTTTTTGCACACTTTGACTTTAAAAAAATTTAATAGAAACATATAATAATTGAAAAATGAGGTTCAACTGGTCTTTTCATTAACTTTTCAAAACTTTCATTAAAAAAAACAAATTGTTCAAAAATGAAGGCTCCAGTGAATTAGGAACATTAAATTCCAGTTTTGAACCACTGTGTTGGCGGTAGGCACCTTGGCGCGGTGCGGAAGCTTAGCTGAATCACCATACAACCTGTGGCGGATAAAAAATTTTGGTTGGGGAGCGACGATTGTGGTCGACATTTCAAATAAGGTTAAATTAACATGACGTCTAACATGTTTCACCCATGATCTCTCAAAGTTCTCAAAGTTCGAGGTACATATATGACCTACTGGTATCCAACCGGTATTTAATATATAAAAAATTTATATTGCGTTCATTAAAGCGATGGACTGAAACTGGAGAGGAATCTCCATGTCACATTTTGAGCACGCACTTTCCAGGCGCCTCTGACTAGCCACTTAACGGACCAATTAGAAAAGAACTGGTCAATCTTAGGAGGAATAATATTGGCAATGACATCCCTCAAGCTCGACAAATCTGCGGGTCGAAATGGTGTTTCACCGAATGAGCAGCAGCAATCTTTGGAGTTGAGCTGAAAATCGCTGTGTACTATTTCTAAGGAAGTCCTCACTCTCCACTAAAGTCACAGATACCTGGGAAAGGTCAAAGTTTGTCTTCATCCCCAAGGCCGGAAGAACATCCCCTGCTGAGGGAATCAGTTGCAAGCAAACTTATGGCACCGCAGTATGCCCATATGAAGAGGAACTCCACCGAAACAGCGCTGCACGACCTTGATAGCATTTCAAGACATCGAGGGTGCTTTCATCAACATCTCACCTGCAGCAATCACATCGGCTCCAACAGGTCTGGGGATCTACTCACAGCTGGTGTCGCTCATCCGACAGCTGTTAGCAGGCAGTTGCAAGCGGGCGGAACTGGTTGGGGTAACGCTGTACAGATATGTTTGTAGGGGAGACCCGCGGGGTGGTGTTCTGACTTCCCTTTTGTGTATTACGACAACAATCCAATTTTTTCAGACCCTGGTAGGGGAGGCTTTAAGGTCATTGTATATGCTGACGATCTTACGTTGGTTGTGAATGGAAAACTTCCACAAACTCTGTGTGAAATTATGCAGGACAGACTAAGGTTAATTGGAAGATCGGCCAAGGACAAAGGCATGTGTGTTAGCGCAGTCAAACCTGACCTGGTGTTCTTTACCAAGAAGTACAAAATCCACTCACTTCAGCTTCCTGCCATAGGCAACACGTTTTTGAAGCTAGGGGAGCCCGAAGAATATCTAAGCGTAGTACTTAACAAAAAGCTGAACTGGAAAAAAATGTACAAAAGCTTGTTAAGGAAGCAACGATAGCCCTCTACAGTTCTAAGGAAGTGACTGGATGTAGCTGTGGGTTGTTTCCTACCATCATATACTGGCTACATACGGTGGTTTTTAGGCCTAATCTACTCGACGGGGCCACAATCTTAAAGAACATAGGTATACTGGACACAAATTACTATGCACCAAATCCGAACTTCACAAAGAGGTATAAGATTTCCATTCTATACAGAGAATTTTGGTAAGGAGGGGCTCCTGATGAAAAGTGAACACTTCATTTCTACACCGATGGGTCTAAGCTAGACGGCCACATAGGAGAGGCCAGCCAAACTAGGGCTGAAGATATCATTTCGCCTACCCAGTCACTGCAGCATAATTCAAACTGAAGTCTCTGCGATACAGGAGGCGGTTGAGCACCTACGTACAGAAGAAGTTTGCGGTATTGATCGACATTTTAACGTCTTGCCTAATGACCAAGCAATACTTGTTGTTATCCCTATTTCCATTACACTCCACTGGTCGCCATTTCTGACAACTGTTTTACTAGAATGTCGGCATGCACTGTTGACCGCCTCTTTCTAAAGTCAAACTGCGTCTCTGAGAGACTACCACCTCCCTCGGACTTTGTTATAAGCCTGTTACTTATAGTCGCTCAAGTACTTTCCCGGACTTTCCAGCATGCGTATTGGATGGTATGCTGTCGGATCCTCGAGTGGTTTTCCAGTGTTAGGTAGGAGGGAATATGAACAAAGATGGAGGCAAATTTTATGCAGGACTCAATCTCAGTAAGTTCCATAAGCAGCCTACGCTGAACTATTTCAGCATTCTCCAGGCAAAAGTATTATATGCAAAGGGGGCAGTGAAGTTGCTGTATAGTAGCCGAGTTTATAAAGAAGCGAATCTTTATATATTCACAGTCAGGTTGCGATCAGGACACTGCACTCGCTGAGCACATCCACAAGGAGTATGGCAGAGTACAGAGCAGCTATAGATGCACTTTGAACGGGCATGCGTGTTCGCTTGTAATGGTTTCCAAGGCACACTCGCCTTACGGGCAACGAAGTGGCCGACAGACTCATTAAAAAAGTGCTCTGACAGAAACTGTGCTGAAAGAGAGGGTGCTGATAGAGAAGTTGCCGAGCTCGCTACAATGAAACATAGCTGCATGTGTCGCGCGGACTATACGCAGACCATACGATGTCAAGCTCACAAAGCAGCCCTTCTGCCGAATATGGAGGCAGTGGTAAATATAGAATACAAGAAGGTATTCCACAGTTTGCTAAAGTGATTTCGATGCTTTTCAACATTGCGCCCATAGTTTACAGAGATTAGCTGAGTATTTTGGTCCTGGTTCTTCTGGTGACAGGATGGTATTGAATGTTCTTTGAGACGTCGCCTAACGAAGTTTGAGTAGTCTCTAGTTCACTTTATAATTCCTCGCTTTAGTTTGAATTTGTATTTCCAACACCGCACCTCACAGCCAATGCTGGCAACTTCATCAACACAGAGTGCGTACTTTGTATACAAAACTCCGTTACCATTGTTGCATTTTTTATTACGTTTACTTTTCTTGCCGTCTACTTCTCATTTTGCCCTTAAAAGCATTTGAGCACAAACTAACAAACTACACAACCGTAAGAGCACTATGCACACATATGCAACAAGCTGACGTGTTGACGTGCTGATATATCCTCGAGTCAGTTTAACAACTTGCCCCAAACGACCTGCCACATGCGAACTTGTAAAAATAATTGAAAAAACACGAAATAAAAAACTGAACAAAGGCGTACAAGCAATAAAAAAGCGCATGGTTATAAATCTGTGTGTTTGAAACTTCATCAAAAACGCAAGGAAAGATGACGGCGATATACCTATCTACATACGTATGCACTTTATGGCCACTTTAGATGTACAAATTAATTTTAGTAGAAATGGTGTGGTAAAAAATTAGTGTCCTTATTTCATACTTAGTCAACCGTTCAAGTGTGATATTCGACAAATAGCTTATATGCGCTGGAGGATGAGGAGTTGAGTTAGAAAGGTGAGCAAGCGTGAGTGAGAATTGGCTGCTTGGAGTGAAACTTCTTTAGCGGTGGCAGTGTAGCGAGAACTCAGCATGGAGAATACGGTGGAAATGGCGAATGATGAGTGGGAGATACATATGCAAGGACAAAGACAAAGATGAAGGTGAATATATACATATATGAAGAAAATAATAAAGATAAACATGAATATAGGGATACAGATATCTAAGGATAAAAACAATATAAAAATAAGGAAAATTAAATCTAAAAATTTTGACAAGGGTGACGAATAAACTAACATTAACGATAAGAAAAAGGATAAAGATATAGTTGGAAATAAAACTGAAGATTAAGATATGTTATGCCATTTAACGTTGCTCACTTGAACTCACCGTGACCTAGTAAGACATGAGCATGAACCAATTAAGGTACTTAGAACATTCTTTATAATTTTGATCAGGTCATCTGCACGGTTGTTCGATTTTGAAAAATTTGCTGTAAAATTGAAGAGTTTGAGCTGTAGATGTGCAATAAGGCTTTACTTTTTCGAAGAGAGTTGCCACATTTTTTAAAACTAAATTAAAATTATTGAAAAAGTTAAACTAATTATTAGAAAACGGCCTCAATCGCATTAGTTTTGAAAAGCATTATTTTTTAACTTAACTGTAGGAGGGTTTCCAGCTGTTTAAAAAATCGAATTAAATTCGAATCAAGAGAATTAGGTAATGGATTAATATATGAACATACGGGTGCCAGACGAATAGATTTTAAGAAGGTAGTAGCTTGTAAATATTTTAAAGAGGGTTGCCACCTATTTTAAAAGTTGAATTTAGTTAACTTATTCACAATGAAATATTAAAATATTTCAAACGAAAGAGTTTTAAGAAATCTTTGGTTTGAACATTTCGAATATTTTTGAGGTGTTTGAAGCGTTTTGCCGCTTGTTAAAAAGTTAAATTCAAAGAAAAAAAATTAAATTCAACTTTATTCATCAGTTAATTGAAATATGTATCACAATTTCGAACGAAAGAGGGTTTAGAAGATTATCGATTACCGGTATTAAATGAAAAAAAAAAAAATATTTTAAATTTTTTTTAGTTCATAGAGTACTTTGCCCCCTGTGCGACACGCCTTAATCGTCTCCAATCGGGACCAAAATTTATATGTGATATCTGTGACCGTTTTGTAACCGATTGAGTGGGTGAGATTGAAAAAAAATCGTTCATTCGATTATAAGGACCACCCTAACATAGGTACTTATGTGCTATTCAGCTTTTATCTGTGAAGTTTTAGTTTGTTTTTTTTTTTTTTTGCTGCATATCTTCGCACTCCAATTGACTGCCTCTCACATGCAAATTCATTTCTGCATGTTCCCTAAAAGACATAAACGTTTTAATGCCGCCCCAAGAGCCTCAAAACAACTGGCCTACCCTCACACCTGAGCGAAATATATGTACATGAAATTAAATTGTCATTAGTGGTTTGACGTCAAGTAAGTACTTATCACTTTTCACTTGTCATTGACAGCTGCCAGTACAGCTGCCAGCCGAGCTGACGTAAATTGTCAGTTGTCAGTTGTCAGTTAAGTATTATATTTTTTTTTCAAGCAACGGTCATCAATCTGCATAGCCAGGGTTCCAGGGTTGAGGCAGTAAATTTGCAGTTCTGTATAAATTAAAGTAATGGATAAAAGAATTTAAGGTCATTTAAGACGCGAATGAAGAAAAGTTATAAGTTTTTATCAAAGAAGCAGTAACTATGAAGCGCAGCCTCAAAAATTAATAAAAACAAAAAAAAATCTGTGCTGTCTGTGGCCGTGGCTTTTTTTTCTACTTTGGTATTTCATATGCCGCTACAAATTGAGATATCATCTACTTGCATACTTTCTTTGCCATTTACGCCCATAATATATTTTATTTAAGCAGAAAATATTTGCCTTTTTAATGAATGTACTGTAAAATGCCCAGAAATCCAAAAAAAAATGAAATTCTTGTGCAACGAAGAAAGGTTCACAAAAGATATCCATATAAATTTGTATGTAAGTGTACATACATATGTTTGTACGTTTGCAAGTGGCAGTAGTGCATGTGTACATATATGCATGCATGTAAATGTTTATATCTCAGCGTCGGTCCAAGGGATAATGGCTTTTAAATGTGCCAAATGCTGCCAAAGGCGTAGTAAGCAGCTGTTGGCTTCACTTTTCACATTGCCGACATGGGGCTTTATTTATATTTAGTACTGTGTATGTATGTATATAAAAACATTATTTTTTTCCTTTTTAAATTATTTATTCTTATACATGTGTATGTGTTTGCGTGTAGCTCACTGCTCGCCTTACCCAAAGAAAATTGCTTCATATCCGGTTCATGCACAATTTAACAATTTAGCCACAACTTGTGGCTTAGCAACGTAATTCGTCTTTTGCTTTTGCTAAAGCGCATATTTGACTCTATCGTTTTTGCCATACATACGGTTTTTTTTTTTGTTTTATTACATAAAAATGTTGATACATGTGTTTGCGGTCATTGGTGTACCATTTTTTATGAGGATATGCGTATGCATATTAAATTGGGTGTATGAAATTTTGATAGAACAAATTTTTTTTGTGCTCATAGACAGTGAAGTGCATGCACAGATATTTCAGACGTCAATGTGATCTATATATATATAACAAAAATCAAGCATATTGTATAGGCCTGTCTGCAGCTCTCAAGAAAAATTAAACATTCATATAAAATGACGCACAAGGAATGGAAAAGAATTTTTGTTCTATTAAAAATTTCTTAAATCAGTAAGTAGCTCTTAAGAAATAATGCTCGTATATTTATTTCTTTAAGAAAATTTACAGCAATTTACCGCAAAGTTCTTTTGCTAGCAACATAAAAAATGAAAAATATTTCTTGTGGTTTTCCTTGTGAACTACATACGGCCCTTATTGCAGGATTCTAGTTATAAGTAAAATATTTAAAAGCTATTGCATCGGAGGCTTCAAAAATTTGAATGTTTTCCTGATTTGTTCGCAGTGTTACGCGACGAAAAGTTTGGAAAAATGCATCGTTCAAAAAAGTTTGTATTTGTATATATATAGTTTTTGTTGCAAGCTATTCAATTTGAGTGGTTTTCGCATATTATTTTAGATTCATCTGTAAAAAGGATGAATGTAAGAATGGAGAAAGAAACGACTGAAACTATGAAGATAAATAAATGCAGGCAAAATCTAAGATAAAGACCAAAATGTAAACAATGAGAAATACTTATTTATACATACATGAGAATTAGGGTAACTTAAAGGGTACGAATACTTATTGATAATACCCGAAATAAGCTAGTTATCAAAAACTTAGTTATCGAAATTCCAAAATGAATTGTTTAAAAAACACAAAATATAGCTGGTTTAATTTCGACCCAAACTGGCACTTCTAGTGTGATTTAAATGTTCGATTACGTAGAACTCTTTTTGCCTGCAGTACATTCTCTACTGATAAGAGTTTAATTTACGCTCCTATCAGCAAGCTAATCCGTATTATGGGAATCAGTCCAAAAGAAAAGATAAACAAAATTTTTCAGAAATTGTCTTATTTCATTTCTAATTTGTTTTTCATTTTCTCCATTATGCAATCAGTTGCACTGGTCTTGACAATTCTTTCAATTTTTTTTTTTCTGGTGAACGGAGTTTCAATTGCATTAGAAGCAGCTGAGGAACTAGAGCAAACACATAACTCACCGACAGACGCATATAGGCACATAAATTTTAAAAACAAACGCACAAACATATGTACATATATGCAATAGAAGCAGTTGCACTCATAAGCATAAAAAAAAAACAGACAAACACAATCAAATACACATACGAATACACATAGCCAAAAAATTTATGTATATGAATGTGGTGTTGTATGTGTGTGTGTGTGCAACATTTGCCATTTGCTCAGCGGATGGCTGCAATTTTGTTCAATGAACAATGCTGGAAATCAAAGCCAAATGCGAAGAGCCATTGCATTGATGCTTGACATGCACGCAGGCACACACACACACACACACACACACACACACACACACGAACACACACAAACGCAACAACACTTGCAACCAAGCCAAGACGAAATTTACCCTACAAGACATTGCTGAGCACTTTAGGCAAAAATTCTCACACATTTACACTTTTGTTTTTGTAGTACGGCATAAATGAGTAGTTTGACTATTAGTACTGAGGACTTTCTGATGACAACATTGAGGGGAAAGTACTCAATTTTTTCCCATGGCCTGAACGAAAATGAGGACTTTGATAAGCACTTTTGTGATTAGGGATAATGATAATATGAGTACTCATATGATACTCAGCTGTCTTGTAGGGTATGTGCACTTCCACTCACTGCTAAGTATAATGCTTGTCAGTGTGTGCGTGAGTGTTTGTCTGCGATTGTGTGTTTATGTATGCATCACGCCCAGCTGGACAATGTGAATTGCTATGCTAGCTAACAAGCATTGTCATTGTCATCCACCGAGCAGTCGGGGCGTATGAGTAACAACTAAATCACTGGCAGCAACAGCAGCAGCAGCAGCAGTCGGTGCATTCGTAGCAAATCAGCAGCATAAACTACATACTACAACAGCAAGTTGAATGAGGCGTATAAATGTTGGCTGTGGCTGACATTTGCAATAGTTTTTGTTGTTGTTGCTAGCTGATGATTTTGGTTTGTTGTTGTTGGCCACAAAACTTCACAGGCGACTAATCAAGAAATCCAATGTGATCAATTGCAAGCATGCGGCGGCGCCCTACAGCTCTGCGGTTAGATGTTGGTATGCGTTCGCCTTCCTCTTCCTCTCCCACTCCGCTGCCAATATTTATGAACACATCTGTCACAGATGCTGTTGTGGTGCTGCTGATAGTCCAATGCTTGATGAATTGTCTGTGTTGAAATTTATTGAGACTGATGTGCATTTTTACAACAATTTGTGGTTCAATTTTTTATAGAAAATTTAAAAAATATATTTGTATGCATGTATGCTAGTATGTATGTGCGTAAAAAAAATATAAAACGGAATTTGGAGTAAATAAGGTATCCCATTTTGTGTCCGTTTTGCTGTATTTATAGCTGCGTTAGGTCAGCTAGTTAAATTTATTTATTTTATTTTAAATTTAGTTTAGATATATCTGTTCGATATGTGACAAAAAACGAAGTACATACATACATATGTACATTGCGATGCTTTAGATGTGCAAAGTATTTCTAAACTTTGTATTTTGTGAAGTATTTCTAAATTTTGTGATACGAATGACATACTAACCTTCGCCTTCAATTCAATAAATTTTTAGAAACTTTTGCGCCACCTTGGATTTCTAAAAACGCCACACAATATTTAAAAGTAAATATTCTTACCGAAATTTAAATAATAGTACCAGGTTGACCGAGCTCTGCCCGGAGTGCATATACTTTTTAAAGTTTCCAGGATTTGAGTACCTTTAAAAAATATTTTGGAAGAAAAAAAATTGGATTTCGATATCTATAAGTAAATTTCTTACTCCAAAATTTAGGTGGCAACCCTATTCTGAAATACGCTGGAATGAATGGTACATATCTTGAGCGTATATGTACTGTGTATATATTTATAAAAATGCTGATTGAAGCTAACAAAATAAAAATTTTCACTACATAAAAGCGTGGCAACCCTGATGAAAAAAATTTTCAGAACAAAGTTCTCAATAATAGCTTTCATTTGATATCCATATTGCGACGTTTTATATAAATGGTGCAGAATCGAAAATATGTGGCAACCTTACACTATTATCCTAAGGGATAACATTTTGTATACAGGGAAAGCATTGTTTAAGAACCGCTCTTGGTACCCATGAATAGTAATATTTTACCTTTTTACTAAACAAAAAAATATATAAATACGCGATTTAAAATAGGTGGCAACCCTATTAAAAATATTTTTGGGTTAAGGATCTTTAAAATACCTTCCATTTGATACCCATATTATGATGTTTTAATTAATTTGTAACTAATATCGAGTTATGCGAGTTTTCTCGGAGATATTGCAAATTCAGATAACCCTAAAATCCAAAACATTATCTGTGTACAAAATTTCATCAAAATCGTTATAGCCGTTTCTGAGAACCCTATGGATATATATGTATATATACAAGAATTGCTCGTTTAATGTAATAAGATAATCGGCTTTTTACCTGAGCCAGTTTTTGGTGAGGAGTGGAACGGGGGTGGGGGGGTTATTTCTTCAGTTGACGAAGAATGTATGTATGAATATGTATTATTTAACTTATCCTGATTACCCTCCCTGTCTGTGCGTGCGGTTCCAAATCTTAATTTTGACATCTTAACTAAAAGCAAACATATTAATCTCACTAAGCTCTTAAGCACACAAAGGCCAAAAATGTATCTATTAATAAGAAGGAAAAATCCCTTAAAATTCTTTTGTGTAGGAACCAACCAAACCATCAGCAGCCAATTTCTTCCCTTACAATTCAATCATTTGAAAAATTCGAAATCATCAACAAATAGCGCAGCATAAATATCGAAACCTCAACTCAATTTACTTCTCGACAATTGAATGAAAAATAAAATTTTAGTATCCAATTTTGTCCGAAATAATAGAAAATTGGCTATCAACCTGCGATAGCCTCAAATTAAACTCGAAATTGACATTCAATTGAGCGGCACAGCTTTGCTCAACCCATTCACACATACATGCACACATTCAATCTTATTCAACACATACAAGCTCCGATGTCGTCCGTAACAATTTGAGGGAATGTTCCATTAAAGACATCTCATTTTCAGTAGCAATGACTGTTGTTAACCCACAAATTGAAGCAAGGCTAACAGGAAGGTCTGGTAGTTGGTATATTTTGAACCATCTCAGCGGAAGCAAGCAAACAGCAAAGCTATGTACATTTGATCGGCTGTAGTGATAAGGCGCATAGAAAGGTTTAAATACATTTTACAAATATCCAACACTAATATATATATGCATGTACATTAGGGTGCCTCACCAAAACTAAATTTCGGGGTTTTCAACGAAATTACAAAATTTACTTGCTTTTGCTCGCAGCTCTGTCCATGTGAATTTAAATTTAACAATACGATTTCAGTTGTAACGAAAAAAATATATAATTTCACCGAAAATAATAAATTTTATTTAAAAAGTTGCATATAGATAATAGGAGGTTTCAGAACATAGCAAGTGTATCGAATTTCAACATTTTAAGTACATCTCGTATCTAGTCTTTATATTATATATATCTAAATAATTAAAAAAAATATTTTTATACAGGCAATTCTTTAAAAATATTTGTCACATTTGGTTTCATATCAATATCTTATTGTTATATTTCATTTAGCTTAAACAGAACAGATAAATATATAGAAATTCGAAAAAGGTCGCAACTCCTTGCTTCAAAAGGAAAGATATTGAATTTTGAAAATTTTTGCTTAAATTTAATTTTTTAAACAGGTCATACCTTCTTCAAAAATCGTTTTCATAATAAAATTATCTTAAAGACTTTCTTTCATTTGAATTCCTAATTGTAATATTTCTTTAAATTGAGTTTAACTTTTAAACAGGTGGCAACCCTTTTCAAATTACTTTCAAAATAAAGCTTGTTTCAAACTGTTTCCTTTGCCATCCATATTCGCACACATTGGTATGTATTTCATTAAAGTAGCTGATTAATTTTAATTCAACTTTTACACAGGTGGCAACCACTTTTACAAATATTTTCAAAGCAGCTTCGATTTTAATTGACTTAACATCATTTTATAATGTTTTATTTAACTTATTAACTAAATTAATTTGAATGAGCGGCAAGCACACGAAATTCGATTAGTTTTCAAAAATATTTTTTTTAAAAAATCCCCTCAGATAAATAATAGATGAGTTTAAGCTCAAAAAGTCTGCATACAAATGTTTAAACATTTTGTCAACGAAATCAAAATAATGCGATTTTTTGATATATTTTTAAATCAATCGAGCTCGCGTAAATTTTAATAGTCATCAGAAATATTTTGGCGGACTTACTAAAATATCATAAATTTTATAAATGCAATTTTTATTTGGTTTTCTTTTTATAGAGACTGTTGCACCCTAATGTATGTACATATGGTACCTTCGATGGCTTTGTGATTTTACTCACTGTTAACTTAGATTTCATCGCTTGACAATTGTGTTTATTTGTAAGCACCGGCGGTCATTTGCTGCGAGTTGAGTATTCTAGAATTTCATCAGCCATAAAAGTTAAGCGTACATACATACATATGTGCTGGCAATTTGTATACATGTATTTACTCTTATGTAAGCGCTTGTGTACAGCTCAATAACTACATTAACTTTCTACATTCGTTCGATTTGCTGTGTATTACAAATTTCTATTCGATCCTTAGCTTACTTATTTAGTACACACATACCGCTGGCCGACACTCACTACTTCTTCGACAACATACTTACCCCTTAGCTGCAGCTACTAGCAATTGATATTTAGCTAGTACTAGATAAATATTCGAGGCTAATTTAAGTGAAATTTGCTTCTTACGTAAGCAATCACTTTGTTTGAATGCTTTCCTCTGGCGGTGTCCTTAAAATCCTGTGTGCCTTTCAACATTTCCAATTTCAATCACTATGGTGTTGATGCTATTTGAATTCGGTAGCCTTTAGGCAAAACTTCAACATCAAATTTTCAATTAATGCTTTTATAAGTGCCTACTTTGTAGATTAACGTATGTATCTGCAAATAAACCAACAAGGATTTTGTACACATATGCCACAGGCAGCGAATTATACATACATAAATATGTATGCATGCATGCATAAGCCCAATTGCCTCTGGCTAGCTTCATCCAAAAATTATGGTTCGAGTCAATTCATTTGTAGCAAGAAATTAATTTCTTCTCACACACATATTTACTATTTTATTAATATGTGTGCGGGCATACATACATACATACATACATATATGTATGTGCGTGGCTTACTAATAGATATCTGTGTTTATTCACAGGCTTACATTTAGTCCAGCTTCTATTTTCGTAGTTATATACAGACCACCTGTCCACCCCCTCTAAAATAGGGGAAGATGTTTTTTTTTTGTATTGAAAAACGCAAAAACATGATCTAGCAAATCGTGTATGCTGTATATTTTGGTGGTATTACCGACTTCCGGTTTCGACTGGAAGTGGGTTTAATGACCAGAGGTTAACTTTTTTTTAAAGGGGATGTAATGTAATGGGTTAAACAATGGACTTCAGGTCTAACCCATTTCCAGTGAAAACAAAAATCGGTAATACGACCAGAAGATCGAGCATCTCCGACTGGTAATTCATATTTTTACTTTTCCCAATAAAAAAAAAAAATATTTTTACATGTATATTCCTTAAAAATGGAACTTTGGTGTTAAAATATACGCCCTCTTTGATTTGGTTGGGTCGGGTGGTCTAGAACACCCTGCATATTTATACACTAAGTAATTGGGAGCATAAAAAATGTATGACTTTTTTTAATTGTAAGACGAGAAACATTATTTACTTTTAATTTAAGAATTATTTTATGAGGTTTATTTTTCTGAATATGTCAGGGGGGAAAAAATGCTGAAATATCTCGAAAAATGAAAAGACCCGAATAGTTCAAACAAAATATTTGAAGCTCAAAGGAATCTCCAGAATCCTAAAAACCTAAAGACAATTTCGCCAAATGTTCCTTAAAGTTTTCTTATACTTTCTGAAAGATTCCTACATGCGCTTTGAAGTACAAAAGTGTGCTTTTTATATTTTCTCTGCTATTTAGTATACACCCTCACTGCTCTGTCCGCCATCTTCCTTTACCCGAATACTCCTGTTATCTTTGAAGAAAAAACAAAATAGCAAGTTTCCTTACACACTTTGTTCTTTAACAGCTACAATGTTTGTCCAGCGACAATAGTGACAAATATGTGTAGTTCAAGAATTTTTATTCAATACTTGAAAAACTCATAGCTGTCGCATTAACTCTCATGAGTGCGTTTGTATGAAATTTTTTCTGTGCATATGTGAGTTTGTGTGCGGTGGCTTTAATTTATGTGCGTAGTTTTTATTGCATTTTATGGTTACTCGGCCAAGTCGTGGATAAAAGTGGGGTGAAATAGGGGGTTACTATAAAAGTTGGACATAAATAAATATAAAATATTTCGCTGATATGACATTATAGCATTTGTGTGAAAAAAAATGACACTCATTAATCTCTATAAGCGGTTGAATGGGGAAAAGTTCAAAGTAAGAGAGGTTTAAAAGTGCAAAACTGAAAAGTTTCAAATGGCTTTACATAAATATGCAGTTGTGAACCTTGATGCTTGTAAGGAAAATTTTACACAAAATTTTTAGGATTTTATAGAGTGTTCCAAAATTGATATTTAAAAAACGTGAAACAAATTTTTGACAATATCAAAAATGGAAATAATTATTGGACCATATTCAACCGAAAATCAATTATTGGAAATTTAAAAACTTTGTAAAAATTATTGGTTAAATAAAATCTTTGCATAACTTATCGCTACTTTAAAAACTGTGGACACATTTTTGAAATCTAAAAACTGCACATACATATTTGGTTTTTTTTTTTAATAAAACATAATTTTTTTGTTATTTTTCAGAACTGGAAACATTTGGTTATTTTAAAACTGGACCTATATTTTGGAAGATATAAAAAGTCGGCATAAATTGCTGATCACTACAATTTTTCTATTAACTTTTGGTCATCCGAAAACTTTGGTCGTTTAGAAACTGGACATAAGTTTTTTATTAAGTAAATAACTGAAAAACAAAGCATTGGTGATTTAATAACTGGATAAAATTTTTGAACATTTTTAAAACTGGACATCATTTTTGGACAACTTTAAAACTGGCCATTTAAAATCTCGATTGAACTTTTCGGTGAAACTAAAACACATCCTTTTTCCTAATTTTTTAGTAATTTTAAAACTGGCTTTTAATTTCCGATTATTTTAAAACTGAACATAATTTTGGACGTTATGAATACTAAATAATTGGTCATTTTCTCACTTTTCGGGGAGATATGACTTCATTCACCTTTTCTGATAAAATTTTATGTATACTTATGTTGAGCTTTTATATTATGTCCAAACATTTCCGGTTTTTGAATAATCAAAAAATTTTGTTCTTAAGAAAATACTCACAATTTAGCCCACACTACCGGGAAAAAAATGCCACAGAGAATTTTTTACAATATATGCAACAATTTTTATTGCAATGTTTTTTCGCTATTTTTTTATAAAAACATGGTTCATACCATAACAAAAAAATATAAAAATATAATTTTCAAACTGTATGCAAATCTCGACAAAATTCAATAAATTTTCATGTCAATTATATAAAATATGAGCTGAAATTGTTGTCCCGTCTTTAAGTTAACCATTATTAATGTTCATTTTCAAAATGAGCAAAATTTAAGTCACGTTCTTAAATCAAGAAAAATTATGTCTAATTAATTTTTAGTTTTTAAACACACTAAAGATTTTGTTAAGTTTTTAAAAGCCAAAATATTACATTTGTCTTTTACATAAATAACTAAATAATTATTTCAAGGTTTTACATAGCAAAAATGTTTATGTCCAGTTTATAAATGACCATACACTTATCAGCAAAATTTATGTCCACTTTTTAAAGTTTCCTGAAATTTTGTCCAGCTTTTGCATCACCAAAAATATATGTACAGTTTTTAAATACAAAAATGTGCATTCATTTACGTAACTGTATTTTTATGTACGTACGTATGTATGTATGCCTGTATTCACATCTGTAATTGAGATTTAAATTTGTCAAAATTATGATTAACTTTTTATGTACCAAAAAGCATTTCTAAAATTTTAATTAAATGTAACACTCTCATGGCATTTTAAATCGCTTTGATGTCAAATGGATTGATTTAGAAATGTTTTTATGCAACAGTATCAATTAGCGTATGAAACTGTATACATACAACACCGTGCGACAAAACCAAAAATTTTTAAAACGCACAAAAAAATCAATATACTTACAAAACTGGGAGCAAAATATAGTACAACTGCATTTTTACTTTTTCTCTATGACATCAGGATTTTTTTGTAAAGGACTTTGGAATTTCTAGAATATGGTTGAATAAAAAAATTATTTAAAAGATTGGGTGCATTGTAGAGTAACAATGCGGGTATCAGTTAAAAGGAAAAATTCTTTAGAATTAAAAAAAAATTTAATTTTTTGTTGCACCAGGGCGAGTAAATGTTGAAACGTCCGCCTTTTCCTCTTATTTAAGTGGTTTATAATTTTTTTTTTTCAAACTTAAATTACAGGTGCTATAAGGGGGCAAAGGTCGGGTCTTAGAAAAATTAAAAACCTTATATTTCAAACAATTTTGAACTGATATTTAAAAAGTTGGTATCGTTGTAAACGTAACTAGACCCCCTTCTTCCCTTCTGGTATGCATATTTGTATACTTTTTATGTAAAAATTTTGAAAAAAAAAAACATTTAAAAGGAAAAAATACCTTAAAAAAAATATTTTACACAAAAAAATTTTCTAATCGATTTTTAAAAAGTTGATATAGTTGTAAACGCAACTCAACCTTCTTTCTTCTGATATGCGTATTTGTATACTTCGTTTATAAAAATTTGAGAAAAACACTTAAAGTTAAAAAATATTTTTTTTTTTATAAAAAAAAATTAACAAAAAAATTACTAACCGATTTATAAAAATTTGGTATCATTGTAAAGGCGATTAAATACCCTTTCTTTCTGTTATGCATATTGTCGATTATGTATGTTTATGGTAACTATCAATATCTTATAAAAACAAGCGTCAACTTTTTTTTTTATATAAAACTTATAAAGTATAAAGAAGGGCGAAATTCGAGGATGTGGTAGTTAACATATTAGTTCTTGACATATATTTTTTCTCAAAAATAAGTATTGCAAACTTCTCCGGATATTCAAGGATAAAGTTTTAAAAGGCCATTTTCAATACTATTCGTACTGGTGCAACCAACAATTTTTTTTCTATTCTACAGATTTTTTTCCTTTTAATTGATACCCATATTTTTATTCAACAATGCAACGAATCTTTTGAATCATTTTTTTATTCAATCATGTTCTAGAAATTTTAAAGTCCTTAAAAAAAATCCTGACGTCATAGAGAAAAACTAAAAACGCAGTTTTACTATATTTGGCCCCCTGTTTGGTGAATATATTGATTTTTTCGTGTGTAAAATTGACTGTCGCACGGTGTAAGCCTTTAAAGCACTTAGTGGAGAAAAACTTAATATTTTTGGTCACAAAAAATTAGCTGTATGCTGTATGTGCGATATCTAGTCAAAGTCATTGATATATAACGGCTCAAAAGTCACGTATACGCCATGTACGCTTCATAAATATGTATAGCAGCGATTTGTGTTAGTGCAGCAAATTATATAGTTTTTTCCAATTCATTGATTTAGGATGAAATTAGATGAAAATTTTATAGCAATAAAAGTACAAATATGTATGTGTGTAAATATATCTATATGTATTTGTATGTATGCGCATGCATTCAATACGTACAACTGTTATTTATGTGAATGTAAGCACTGCGGCTAATAGAGCATTATGTGCATATGTATATATGTATGTATGTAACAAATGTGCTAACCCTATTTACAGAATTACATACATATATGCTTACAACAACACAACAACATACAAATATATAATTTTTAGTTATCCACATTATGCGAGCATACACAGTTATATATATTTTTTCCTATTTGTTCATACTAAGTAGCATATCGCATTATTTGTATATAATTATTTTCGCCCCACGTGAGCTTTAAACATTTACATATAAATAACGTTTTTATTTTGTTATGGCAACTTTGATGTTTACAACCGAATTAAATGTAAACATTGGAATTTCAATGATAATTTGTTTCCTGATTTTCGTTGGTCTGCGGATACATTTTCACGTCTGTTTGCCTATTGACGGTAGCACCAAAATAAACAAATTACAAATTTTGTGGTTAATTGAAAAGGAAATTGATTTACAGTGGCAGCTTATTAAATAAATAAGTTAAATTATATTAGTATTATTAGCAGGAAATGAAAAATAGAAATGTATATTAGTGAAATACTAAATACTAAAGCCTACTTAATGCGACGATATTAAATATTTTCGGTTTTCATAGTATTTAAATACATACATAAATATATAATACCATTATTGGGTAGGAAATGAAATTTGCAAATAAATATTGCCTAATATGAAGGAGTCTCAAATTTTAAGACTTATTCTCAATTTATTAAATTTTTTTTTAAATTTTACCCTGATTCGATGACAAAACTTGACACCATATTTGACCGGAAAATTTTACTCCTCCGTAAGATAATAAAACGATAGCCAGCAATATATGGTTTTACTTCACTGCGAGATTTACTGTGCTCTGAGATCTTTACTACACTTCTACAAAGTCTGAACTTCGAGGAAGTTTATATAATATTTGGGTTTAGGTAGCGCTTCTTCGTTGGGGTACTTCAAGATTGTTACACAGTATTCCTTATGCACGTATATATTACTTCCTTCATTTATAAAAAAAAACAAGTAAGAAAGTCTAAGTTCGGGCGGAGCCGAACATTAAATACCCGGCGCAAGTATTCAATATATGTTTTCCACCTTTCCGAAAGCTACCGCTACATGATAAGCCGGGGTGTATACATTTTAAGTAAATTAGCGTCCTTAAATTTCGAAATATTGAAATTTCAAGCAT